>NC_070579.1:2408637-2588637 GCF_027409825.1 Scomber japonicus | reverse complement strand
TTTTTTTTTTTTTTTTTTTTTTTTTTTTTTTTTTTTTTTTTTTTTTTTCAGTTTGATCACAGATCTTTTATTGTCAAACATGAGTATAACCAGAGTATTTGTACAAAAAGACTGCCGCTCCAGATAACATGGCTCCCTCCCTGCACTCAGGCCCAGCAGCTGGAGGTCCTGGCAGATGTTGTTAGGATGGAGGGATGATTGGATCCACAGATCCTCATGTTTACAGGCCGAGCTTGGTCCTCCTCCAGTGTCTCCTCTTGGAGTTGTACCTGATCTTGTTTCCAGTCTTCATTCTGATCCACTGAGGGATTGGCCTGTTCTGTTTCTGCTTCTTGGCGAGGAAGCGTTTGATCCTGAAAGTCTTGTGGGACGACATTTTGTCCACAGTCCTTTCCCCACTATGGCGGTGGAAGAAGAGAGCCCTAACCTTTTAGCCAATAGTCTGAGGTTTCCAACGGTGTATGACGCCAAAGTCCTTCTAAGGCTCTTATTATAATGTCTCTGATGACGCTAACTAAGCTATCATGTTTGGTTGTGGTTAAAAACATTGTGATTGAGCTCTGTTAAATCAATTTACATTTTAATCATTTTCATGCAAGTCATTATTTTATGCTCTATTTAATTTTTAATTGTATGTTTTAATATTATATCATACTGTATATAAAGCACATTTAGTTGCTCGTGTGTATAAATGTATAAATAAAATAAAAGCGGTCGACTGAACTCTGTAATTTAATCTAAAGACACTCAAACATTCCCAAATGAGCACATTTCTGTTATTTCCTAAAAAAACTGTTGAATCATTTCTCTCAGAGAGTCTGTGGTCATTTTTACGACTCTGTGACGATGATGATGACGATGATGATGATAATGATAATGATGATGATGATGATGATGATGATGATGATGATGATGATGATGAAGAAAACACTCTGCTGTGACTGAGAGCTCAGGACAGACTCATGTGTTTTGGGTTTTTTGGGAGATTTTTCCTGCGTGTGTGTGTGTGTGTGTGTGTGTGTGTGTGTGTGTGTGTGTGTGTGTATGTTACTGTGTCTGTGTGTATGTATATGTGTGTCTGTGTGTGTGTATGTGTGTGTGATGTGTGTATGTGTGTGTGTTACTGTGTCTGTGTGTATATATATGTGTGTCTGTGTGTGTGTATGTGTGTGTGATGTGTGTATGTGTGTGTGATGTGTGTCTGTGTATGTGTGAGTGAGTGAGTGAGTGAGTGTACGTGTGTGTGTGTGTATGTGTGAGTGTGTCTGTGTGTGTCTGTGCGTTTGTGAAAGAGTGTGTGTGTGTGTGTAAACAGGGTTTTTCCTCAGTGATGTCACACAGAGCTCGTGGAGCCACAGCGCCTCCTGCAGGACAAGAGAGGAATTACAGCGAATTAAAAAAACTGATTTTAAGTTAAATAAAACTAAAATAAATAATATATGTAGTTTTATATGTTACAACTAATCTATATAATGTCTTTTATAATTAAAGCAATATTTTTATCTTATGTGTCTTTATTTATATATTATATCTGGATCATCTGTTTTTAATGGTGAAGATTTAAATAATAATAATTTACTAAATAATAAAACATTTATATATTATTATGTATTGGCTCTTATTGGGGTTTTATTTCTATTTTTATTTTCTTATTATATATTTTTTTAATTGTATTTTACTATATTTTTTAATATTATTTGCTGTGTAATTTAACCTATTGGTAAAATTTGATAATGATGTCATAATATTTATTTATTATTATTATATATTGATACTTGTTGGGTTTTTATTTGTATTTTCATTATCAAATTATATTTATTTTATTTTGTTATATTTTTAATATATTTATATTTTTTGTTATTTAATCTATTGGTAAACTTTTTCTGGTGGTGTTAAAATTAAAGTATTAGTATGATAAAAACTAAACTTTGCTTTATTTATTAAATATATTGATGAATGTTCTTTGTTTTGTAACAGCTGACAGCATTTCACATTAATCTCACATTTAAAATAATATTATAATATTTGTTGTAAATGTATTTTTCAAAGTAAAAGAAGTCAAACACACGGCTTTAAACCTTTAGTGGATGTAAATTTATTTTGAGTGTGTGTGTGTGTGTGTGTGTGTGTGAGCATGTTTGTGTGTATGTGTGTCTGTTCGGTGTGTGTGTGTGTGTGTGTGTGAGTGTGAGTGTGTGTGTGTGAGCATGTTTGTGTGTATGTGTGTCTGTTCGGTGTGTGTGTGTGTGTGTGTGTGTGTGTGTGTGTGTGTGTGTGAGCAGTCTGTCGTCTCAGCAGAAGACAGATTGAGATTTGAAGACGAAGCTCTGACACAGACACACACGGCAGGAAGTCCTCGTCCAAGCTGTCACACACACACACACAAACACACACACACACACACACACACACAGTTTAACCATTTACAGTAATGTAAATTGACAGTATTAACGTCATCAACTGTTCACATATAAACATTGTGGATCTGTAGAGATTCATACTGACTGTATCTACACAATATACACAACATACACAATATACACACATCTGACATCACCAACCATTAAAACTACACAATATACACAATAAAACAGTGATGTAATAAACAGATTGCCCCAGTGTCCCAAAAATCATTTCCCCATAGAGCACCATTAAAAAAAGAGACTGCTTACTCTTTTTTATTATTATGACGTTTTGATTTATGGAGGTTTTATATATTTATGTAAAGCTTTCCTCAAGTGACGTCATCACAATGTAAAGTCTGTGGGCCGAGCAGGAAACTCATGGACTCATGGATCCAGCTCTTATAAAACATCCATAGATTTATTGTTTGTTAGATTGAATACATAGTGGAGAACAGAAAGTTTACATTTACACCTGGAAGAAAGGAGACAAAGAGAGTTAAGGGTGAACTCACTGCCAGTTCATGTAACATGTGGAATATCATCTTTGTAATTTTTGTTTCTGTATTTTGTTGTAATATGCAGTAATTTCACCGAAATCCCCCATTCATGTGTTGTTGGTATTGGGAGTACTGTATGAGGTTGTATTCTAGCGCCCTCTGCTGGCCATTAGCAGACACTGCTTCATTTCCTGTCTCTCGTCAGTCTGCATTTATCCTGACTGAGAGTTACGTATTCAAGGCAGCGCCATCAGAAAGTGTGAATTTGAAGTTTGAATGGTGTTTAAGTGCACACAGCAGTGTATTCATGCTTAATATTGTTATTATAGACGAGTTGTGTAATTCTCTGTGGTTCTTTTTACCTGTAGAGATGAGTTTTTAAGGCTTAAAAAACTAGCTTAAAGACGTTTAGCCTGTAACGTTGTGTGGCTGGTTTTCATCATTTTGGCTTGTGGGACAAACACTTGAGCTTGTTGTTTCATGTTAGGTGTGTTGCAGAGATAAAAGAACCTAAAAACAACGTGTTTCTGTCTTTTGGACTCATTTTAACAGGTATGTGTATGTTGTAATGTACTCCCATTATCAGCTCACTAAATGTATTTTTCATTTTCAGGTGTGATAGAGGAAAGCTTTCAAGTGTTTCATTGTATGATATATGTATTTTGATGAATGTTTCAATTGTTTTACATTCACATTATTATTATTTCACATTTCATTCTGTTAATATTGAAGCTAACAATGTGATTTTGTCACATAATTTGAGACAAGTTTGTGGCACTTATTTTATGCTCATATTTTATTGTATTTTGTGTCATTCACATGTTGAGTCTGCAGGTGTGTTGCAGAGATAAAAGACTCATTTTTGGACTAATTTTAACAGAACACAAGGCAGACCGACCCAGTTACATAGACACAGGCACAGGTGGACAGTTTGATAAAAGAGCCTAAAAACAAAAAAAAAGTCATTTGTTTTCTTAGGGCATTTTCTTACTTTCTAGATAGGATTGTTTTATTTGTTATTTTGGCCTCAGTCCACCCTGAAGATAAATATATTATTTATATTTATAGGTTAATTTATATATTTGTGTAAATATATTTTCCTTATAACCCAATTTTGCTCGTGGCTACTTGGCATTTGTGGAGGATGGAGCCTACTCACGTTATGTCCTATAGGCACATCTAGACCAAGGTTATTATAGTTTGGAAATGTTCTTTTTCTTTTTATTAAGTTTTTCAGTTTCCTCCTTTTTTATTTCAGTTTAGTTTTAGTTAGTTCAACAAGTGATTTAGTAGTTTCGGTTTAGTTTTTATTTAGTTTTAGTTTTTCAGGTATTAAGAGAAAGTCTTGATTTGTAGAAGCTGATGGTTTATCAAGTCCTTTTTAATTTCATTCTTTAACTGTGACTGCTGCAGGACAGGAAGTAATCGACGGAGAAAATGAAACGACAACGAAGCTGAATTTATCTGCAACTCAGTTTAGTTTCAGTTAATTTTACATTGTTCATTGTAGTTTTTATTTTAATTTCAGTTTACTAAATTACTTTTTCATTGCTAGTTTTAGTTTTAGTCTTGGTTTTCGTTAACTATAATAACCCTGCCCTAGACTGGGGCATGACAAAACACAGACTTTACATTGTGATGACTCAGTAGTGCTTTTAAGTGGACCCAAAAAGCAGACTCAGGAGAAACAACTAAATAACTCAGTAGGAACTAACTCACAGGGAAAACAGACGACAAAACACAGAACAAAACACAGAGACTCTGACAAAGACTGAACTGAAAACTAAAACCTACATAGACATGATGAGGTAATAAACAGGACACAGGTGGGAGAAACAAGACAGGTGAAACACATGAGGCAATCAACTAAGGCAGGGGAAGCACAGGAAGTAGAACTGACAAAATACACAAAGGGAGAAATACTTCAAAATAAAACACGAGCTACAACAGGATGTGACAGAAACACAATCCACATTTACACCTGAAGAAGTGTCTCAGTTCTACTCTTCTCCTGCTAATCAGCCTCCTCATTAGTTAACTCTGTTCACCTGGACTCTCAGCTGCAGCTTCTCCGTATCAATCAGTCCTGTTGTCTCACTCTTTGCTTCATACCAGACCGTCCAGCAATAATTCACGGACTGATTGACATCAACATGTATAATTGTGAGATACCTACGTTTCTTTTGACTTATTGTTTTCTATTGATCTGTGTCAATTCTGAGATCACCAGAATCTGGTCTTCCTCTCATCATCCAGCTCTCAGCTCTGCCTTTATTCATCACCACCACCAGTATCTAGACTCTAACAGGGGATATACCATTATAGATATGATGACATCATGATGGGGTCTAATCACCACAGACATTTCTTCATTATCTGCATGTTCAATAAAATAAATGTCACTTTAAAAAATGAATTCCCTCCTGATTGAACTCCTGTTATCTTCTTTTTCTGCAGTGTTGGTTTATTTCAGCTCTGAAAGAATCAGTCAGTCCAAAGTTCAGCTCACTGTAATATTTTAACCTGTTCATGTATTTCTTATTTTATTTCCTCCTTTCTTTTAACTGTTGCTGAATCAGGCGATCTGTAATGAGCTGACAGCCAGTTCTGCTATCAATATATTGTAGTAAAATATCTAAGTGTATTTTTGAAAAACTGTAAGACTTTCATTGATCTGAGGTTCTGAGGGCTGAGAGATGTTTAGCAAGTTGCTGTTTCATCAGTAGATGGAACATATAATAATGAGGAAGTTATTTATAAGATGAGGAAGTTGAGGTGTGTGCAGTCTGTCCCTGCCTTTATCAAACTGTCCTCTCTCTGATGTGTGCTGTTATGCTGCCCTCTGCTGGACACAGGAGGGAAACACAGACAACTTGTACAAACCTCAGTGACTTTGAGAGGAAGACTCTGATAGCAAAATAAAACACTTCCACACACAGTTTCTTCTTCTGCACAGGATTTAACTGCAGTGATACTGTATAGCAGAGTAGTTTCATTCACCACAAAATATCTTTCTATTCACTTTACAGCATCTGTTTTAGTCTCTGACATACATCCACATTTTCTGTCTTTTAGGAAGAAAGTTGAGGACTAAATGATGGACTAAGTCACATGTTTAAAATAACATATCATGAACTTGTTATGAGGCTTTTTAAACAATTTTATTTGGTAATTATTCAAACACAGATCAGCCATCCAAAGTTCTTTACATGAAACTATGAAGGTAATAAAAAAAATGAAAGATACCAAAAGATAAAACAGTAGAAACAGTGAAAGAATATAATCAATGAATATCAATTCTAATTTAATACACTTATATTTTTGAATAAGCCACAGCAGTCAAAGGATTTTCACAAATATTCAATAAATTTAAAATATTCAGCAAATTAAAAAAGAGTAATATGAAATCAGGCTGTAACTGAATATTCAGTCTTGATACAGACTTGGTATCTTTACAAACTTTGAGATGTTCACTAGATTTTAAAGCTCTGTTGGTTTGAACAAAGTTTCTCATGATGGACCCATCAACTATGAAGAGATTAATGAATAAATAGTAGAAGGACACTGAAGTTGAAAAAAGACAAGTTTAGTCTCTAATCCACTGACTGCTAGTATAGACTACTGTGCATATTTACACAGAGGATGTAAAACAATCATTAACACATGAAGTAAATTAATTGTTGGTGCTGCTCAATAAGTTGCTGATCATAGAAACTAGATCAGGCAGTTTGATTGACAGGACAGATGATCAGAGGGGCGGAGTTTCTACCACCATCATTAAAACCAGGACCAAAGTATGGGTAGAGTTTCTCAGTGAAGGAGCAGCCAGTAAAGGAGTAGATAAGAGCTGCAGCATCTACGTCATAAAAGGAGACCAGACCCTCCTCATAATCTACAAACACCCCCACCTTCTGAGGACGAGACTCCAGAGAGAGACGGACTGCAGGCCCAGCAAGAGCTTTGTACTCATTTCCATTTCTCAACCATATAGTCCAGTAACCATACTGAGGGCTCAGTGGAGTGTTTCCCTTCCTGTTGATCGACTCTCTGGCCACTCCTAAATCCCATTTAGTCTTCTCTGTAACCTGAACCTCAAAGTAAAATCTGCCTGAAGACAAACTCTGCTTTCCTAAAACACAGACATTTGTGGAAAATCTCTCTGGGTTGTCTGGGAGATTCTTCCTCACATCACCATGATATACTTGTTTCCCATCAGCAGACAGGATGAGTTTAGGATGTGCTGTATCAGGATCAAGAGTCACATCCACTGCATACTGCTGGACCCTCTTCAGCTCAGCCTCAAACTGGTTCTTCATCTTTGTGCTGAGCGTCTCCTCCAGCTGAGCCACAGTTGTTGTCTCATATGATGGTGGATGGTGGACGCTGATCACAGTCCCATCTTTGGATGCCAACACAACAGAATATTAGAGAGGAATCATTTCCAGAACTTGAGATGAAACTGCTAAATATGTCACTTCCTGTCACAACAGGTAGACATTCACTTCAAATGACCATATTCTACTCACTGCCATCTCCTTTAGTTATATATGTATATATTAATGAATTGAATTGAGCCTCACAGCAGATGAAGACACGACACGCCAGAATCACCGGAAACACCAGAATCCCCAGAAACACCAGACAGGACTTCAGTTTGGTTCCAGCACAGACTCTTGGTTTGGCAGCTTGTTGCTCTGAGAATGTAAGTCAATGTAATTAATATACATTGTACCTAACTGAAAGAGAGCCCTGCAGCTGATTTCCTCTGATTTCCCACAAAAAGACAGCAGGCGGTAGAAAGAAGAGAATAATAAGTTGGTCTGTAAGTATGATCCAGACTTTTTATTAAAACACTGGAGCTTGGTCATGTTGGTTTGTTTAGAATCGGCTCCAAAGACTAATAACAGTGATCATGTTTTCAGAGAGGAGTTCTGTGTAAGGCAGACACTACTGAGCATGTGCAGCTTTGAGCAGATTTACCTTCATGAACTACAAGTAGAGGACGAGGAGGAGGAAGAGGAGGAGGAGTCGGACGGGTGGAAGGCCCTCTGTTCTTTGAAGCGCCCAGATCATCACTGAAATTCACTGAGAGAGATATCAGTAATTAATAATTAATAAAATATTATATGTTTTGGTTTTTTTGCCTTTTATGTACAGGTAAGTGGAGAGAGACAGGAAACTGGAGGCAGAGAGGGGGGAATGACATGCAGGAAAGGACTGCTCGGTGCAGGATTCAAACCAGGGTGGCCTGCAGCGAGGACTGCAGCCTCAACACATGGGGCAGGTGCTCTACCCACTGAGCTATACTCAACCCCAAAATATTATAATATGCTGTTCATGAATGACAATAATATTAAAGCATTCATGTTAATAAAACTGATTTGTGACTGACCTTCTGGTCCTGAGCTGATGTCTGAAAAAGTCTGCAGCAGATCATTCCTGTTGATCGTCTTTAAAAGCTTCTTGGTCGCCTCCACAGCTCCAGGAAGTTGGTAGGTCTGCACCATCAAATCCACGGTGTCTCGTCTCTTTGCATTCTCCAGCTGAGATTCTTTGATGGTTTGGTAGCCTGCCAGACTTTCATACTTTAGGAGACACTTGAAGTCCTCGAATTCCTCATCTCTCAAACCCTCCAGAGTTTTCAAGAGGTCCCTCTTTCTCACCATCTTTCCCTGTTAAAATTACAGAATATTTTCAACATGAAAGATTTGCCATTCCCATCAACACCAGTCCACAGCCAGACTTTCACCTGTTGTTGTGTTTAAGTTAAATGTATCACATGTATTGCAGGCTAAATGTGCTGTAAGGTTTAATTACAGTGAGAATTGAAGGACAATAACAATGTTTATGACTGACTGAGCAGTAAAGGCTTGGTTCAGATTTGTAAACTGGTATTGGAGTGTGGGGCTAGAAGAGCTGATAAATTTCAGTCAACAAGACTAAAAGAAATTGTGCCACAACATCAGTTGTGTAAGTTTATTACATGTCACACTGTGTCAGACAGCACCAACAAAGTCTCAGTCACACTCTGTGTTTGACTGTTTGATATCAGTTTGAAGATTTTTGTCAGATTGTGTGATGAATGTGAAGATAACTCACAGTCTGAGGTTCAGGAACATGTGTTTAACACTCACAGAGAGACAACAGCTGTCTTTTTCCTGACTGAAGTCTCGTTGGTTGTAGATTATTCTACAGACTGAGAGAACTGAATCTGTGGAGTCCTTATGAGCCGGTCAGCAGAGCTGAGACACATGAAGAGAGATTAATGTCTCAAACAGGAACTAAAACTACACATTTCCTCATGTGAGAGAAAAAGAGCATGATAGGTTAAAAGAATTCCAGTATGTTGTGTCTCTGCACAACTCGTGACACATTCACTTTACATTCAATTCACATGGACTATAAACCACCCAGCAAACATGCCCGTGTGGGTCCCATAGTCATCTTGCCCTCTTGGACTGTGGACTGTGGGCAACCAACAGAAAACCCACATGGACCCAATCAGTGGTGAATAATTCCTACTTGATTATTGTCATGGTCATTTTTTCATTTTAGTCTGGATTTCCCCCTCTGGTCTAAAGAATACAAGAGGTCTGCACATTCTGTGTCTATAAATACCAGTTTGTGTCTGTTTGCATCATATTGTAATTTTTTTTTAAATTTTGAACCCTGGTGCCCTGAGATAACTTCTGTTGTGGTTTGACGCCATATAAATAAAACTGAACTGAAATAAATTTAAGCTACACACAGATTTAACAAAAGGTTTAGAGCTCTGCTTCGCATACTCTTTGTTTCTGGCCAAGTTTCCGTGACCTCAGTTAACATACGATCTGAGCTCAACCGCTGTATCTTTGCCTGTTGCCAAATAAAGCAACATATGGTCTCAGACACCATCTTGAACATGAGCCCATCAGCCATTTTAAATCTTTTGAGTTTTGCCTGTTTTCACATGAACACACACACACACACACACACTGTCTATTTAATGTCGTACAGGAGTGAATATTGCCAAACTATCCTCTACACATAACTCCAAAATCCTTCAACCTGTACTAACTATTGATATGGTAATTGTCCGTCCGTCCGTCTTCTTCCGTTTATCCGGGGTCGGGTAACGGGGGCAGCAACCTAAACAGGGAAGCCCAGACTTCCCTCTCCCCAGCCACTTGGTTCAGCTCAGCTCTCTCTTCACCACGACGGATCTGTACAGAGTCCGCATTACTGCAGACGCCGCACCGATCCGCCTGTCGATCTCACGCTCCATCCTTCCCTCACTCGTGAACAAGACCCCGAGATACTTGAACTCCTCCACTTGGGGCAGGATCTCATCCCCGACTCAGAGAGTGCACTCCACCCTTTTCTGGCTAAGGACCATGGACTCCGATTTGGAGGTGCTGATTCTCATCCCGGCTGCTTCACACTCTGCAGCGAACCAGTCCAGTGAGAGTTGGAGGTCACGGTTGGAGGTGACCCAATCCTGAGGTCACCAAACCAGCACCCCTCAACACCTCATTCTCATAATGAGACTCAATCAACTGGATACCTTTTTCCAGGTTAGCTCCCCTGAGGTTTACAAACTATTTTCATAGTAAGTTATCTCAAGGTCTCACAAAACTCAAGTTTTTCTCTATTTAGTAAATATTTGCAACCCAAACGAGAGATAATGAAAGGTGACAGAAAAAAACACCCTTCAGTATTATTAAATGTTTATATTTTTATAACAACCTAATTTAGTCTATACTATAGAGAGATGCCTGTGGAAAATATAATGCAGACACTGCTGAATTTTCTGGGGGAATGAGCCTAACAAATGAGATCAGGCTAAAGCGGTTCCATAAAGGCCGATCTACGTTCACGCAATCAAACTAATTCAAGACAGGCTCAAGTATTCAGACTAATTGCGTGTGCACGCCATTCATGAGTAGCCCACAACGTCGAACACAGATCTAAAAAAAATCCAAGAGAAAAGGCTGGACGGAAATTGCTGATCGATTGAATGGGTCTGATCTGTCTCTGAAGGTGCACTCATGTTGCAGTGCCCTGTGTACTATAGCAGCTCTGTCATGTACAAGCTCCTCAATCAAGGGACACGTCTTCACTAACAGAGAAACAGTGCATGGGTTGAGGTCATTATATAGACTGGACCTTTTTTCAATTAACAGGAAAAGGGAAAAGCCGAGACATGCATCCACTAAACACGTCTTAGTTGACTTTTTATACATTATTTTAAATGTACTAATCAACAACCAATACCTTTAAAACAGCGCTTCCTACCAGGAAAATAGCTTTTAAAGACATATGGATTTAAATATTACAGATCTTGTCCAAACATTTTTGCCTACATACACACGTTAAGTTGACTATGTTTGCTTTATGGAACCGAATCTGCTGGAAAATGAGCCAGACTAACAAAATAAGCCTGGCTTATTGGGTAATCATGCTTTATGGAACAGGTAAGCCACACACAGAGATCACAATAAGACGGTTCATTCACATCACAATCACAAACAATCTGAAGAATAGCAGCTAATTAAACTTTAAAGTCACTCAGAGGAACAAATGGCTCTGACTTTAAGCTGTTTAACTGTGTTGCAGTTCATCCCAGTACTGAGGTGATACTGGAAACCAGTCACAGTTGGTTTGTATATTAGCTTGTGAGGAGAGACGTAAGTTTTGTGTTAATGCTGGTTGTTGAAACACAGTAAATATAATCAGCTGTACTCACCAGTGTTTGAGTCGGTCGTTGAGAATGAAGAGAAAAGAGTTGCGTCGACAGCAGCTCTTCGTGTTTCTGAGTCTATTTGTGGGTTTTCTCTTTTGCTGCTTGGTTATGAGGTTTTTACTTCCTCTTATCAACTTCCTCTTATCACTCCTTATTTTAATGTGAAGTGCTGACCTTTCCTCATTTCTTCATTATGTGCACGTTAAAGCACTTTCAATGAGCTGACGGTAAATTCTGCTTTAAATTTTGGTCAAATCTAATTACATTGAATCTGATGCAATCTGATCTGACATACTCTGAATTAGATTGGATCAAATGTATTATTGTTATGTTAGATCTCAGCGTTATAATTATCATTATAAATGACCACCTGAGTCACCTGAGAGTGGGTTGGGATTGTGGGAGGGAAAAAATGGGGGAAAATGTTGGGTTGGAAGTCTTCTGTCATGTTGTACTGGTATGTTGTTACCTGTGTAAATCCTTCCAATAAAAAGAATCATCAAAAAAATAAAAAAAAATAAATGACCACCTGAACATACAGTACCTAAGCAACCACTTAATAATCATCCTGATCGCTGTTGGCTTTTAACAGTTTCAGATTAGGTAACTCAGATTGAGGGCTTTTCAGAAGAGCAGAAATGTTAAAGATAATAACAGTGAGTCCAGAATAAGAGTAATGCAACCCAGCGTAATGTAATACGGGAGACATATGCTCCACAAGGCCTATGCTCATCTGGATGTGTCAGGAGGTTATGTAAGGATTCTTCTCTTTGACTTTTCAAGTGCATTTAACACCATCCAACCTTCTTTATTGAGAGACAAGCTTGAGGTGATGCGGGTGGATCCTAACATCACTGACTATCTGACTGGACGACCACAGTTTGTTCGCCAGGGGGGGAAAGTGTCTCCAGGATGGTGATGAGCAGCACTGGGGCTCCTCAGGACCCCCCCCCCCCACGTCTCGGAAATCATCACTATTACACTCAAACTGCCACATCACACTGCCTAAACATTCTCCATATGTCCTCATAGTACAGGTTAATGTCACCTTATCATCAGCGTCCTTCTGTTCATCAACTGGGGAAATATTGTGAGAAAAAGACAACAAGAGTAAAAGACAGTTGGAGCTGAAAACTTAAATAAATGAATACTCACTGGTAACAACAGACGGATAAACCACAGAGTCTGGACCTTGTTGTTGTCCTGATGTGTCGAAACTGTTTGCAGACGTAGTGACCAGCATCGTTAAATGTGACATTCGTTATAACCAGAGAGCAGTCCGCTGTAACACTCAGTCTGTCTGATTTATCGTTGACATTGTTATTAATATTTCCAAGGGTAATCAGCTCTACTTCTTGTCCTTGCCTGTACATCCAGGTAGTGCTGTCACATTTGTCCTGACCCTCTATCACATTTTTATAAGGCAAAGTAACGTCATCTCCATCTCTGACAATGATGTAGTCATCTTGTCCTGTTACTGCTGCTGAGAAGACGACAGAGAGAAACATGAAAAAAGAGCTTTAATGAGGAAATAACTGTAAATATGTATTATTTGTATCCTTACCTCTAAACTGAAGAAGCACAATCAGAAATGAAGATATTGTAATCCATTTGAATTCAACCATTGTGTTGCTGTGAACGGTCGATGTGTCTGTTTGAGTACTTCTTTAACAGAGATACATCATCATGGTAAAATGTGAGAACGATAAGAGAGACGAGGGTCAACAGCTGAAACAGATGGGGATGTCGCAACAAGCCTTTTAAAGGAGTTGTATTTACCATATTGATATTCCCAAAGGATATGTAAAGTCTGTGGGCCGAGCAGGAAACTCACGGATCCAGCTCTTATAAAACATCTATAGATTTATTGTGTGTTAGATTGAATACATAGTGGAGAACAGAAAGTCTACATTTACACCTGAAAAAGGAGACAAAGAAAACTGTTATGACTGTGGCCATTTGTTTCTGCCTGCTGTGTGTGTGTGTGTGTGTTTGTTTTAAAAAAAATTTACATGCAGAGGGGTTCGTGCCAGTCTGGTGGCAGCAGGCTTTTCCTCATCGTCCTCCTCTCCCAACCAGCCACACGTCTGTTCTGTCCAAACCTTGTTTTGAGTAGAGATAGTTTTGATGGTTAAGGGTGAACTCACTGCCAGTTTATGTAACATGTGGAATATCATCTTTGTAATTT
This sequence comes from Scomber japonicus, assembly GCF_027409825.1. NCBI lineage: Eukaryota > Metazoa > Chordata > Actinopteri > Scombriformes > Scombridae > Scomber > Scomber japonicus. The sequence goes on along the minus strand of NC_070579.1, from coordinate 2,574,825 downwards.
TTGTTTCTGTATTTTGTTGTAATATGCAGTAATTTCACCGAAATCCCCCATTCATGTGTTGTTGGTATTGGGAGTACTGTATTAGGTTGTATTCTAGCGCCCTCTGCTGGCCATTAGCAGACACTGCTTAATTTCCCGTCTCTCGTCAGTCTGCATTTATCCTGACTGATAGTTACGTATTCAAGGCAGCGCGATCAGAAAGTGTGAATTTGAAGTTTGAATGTTGTTTAAGTGCACACAGCAGTGTATTCATGCTTAATATTGTTATTATAGATGAGTTGTGTGATTCTCTGTGGTTCTTTTTACCTGTAGAGATGAGTTGTTAAGGCTTAAAAAACTAGCTTAAACGCGTTAAGCCTGTAACGTTGTTTGGCTGGTTTTCATCATTTTGGCTGTACCGATGCCGCAACTGTTTTTCTGCTTTCTGCTGGTTACAGTGGTTGTGTAATACTAAAAGATGTCAGCAGAGGGCGCATAGCGGTTAGGAGGAACCTAAAGCCCCACAGAGGCAGCATTGCAGAATAAATCCTGCAGCCAGGTGGAAAGGAAGCTAATGTTGTCTGCCTCTGTGTTAATATGTACAGCGACCACCATAGCTTCAGCGGCAGCCGGGTTTCCAACCACTTGGACTAACACCCATCAAGTTAGGGGGCAATAAAACTCACATCAACTCCTCCTCAACTCCTTCTCCTGCTAATCAGCCTCCTCATCAGTTAACTCTGTTCACCTGGACTCTCAGCTGCAGCTTCTCCGTATCAATCAGTCCTGTTGTCTCAATCTTTACTTCATACCAGACCGTCCAGCAATAATTCACGGACTGATTCATATCAACATGTATAATTGTGAGATACCTACGTTTCTTTTGACTTATTGTTTTCTATTGATCTGTGTCAATTCTGACATCACCAGAATCTGGTCTTCCTCTCATCATCGAGATCTCAGCTCTGCCTTTATTCATCACCACCACCAGTATCTAGACTCTAACAGGGAATATACCATTATAGATATGATGACATCATGATGGGGTCTAATCACCACAGACTTTAACACATTTCTTCATTATATGCATGTTCAATAAAATAAATGTCACTTTAAAAAATGAATTCCCTCCTGATTGAACTCCTGTTATCTTCTTTTTCTGCAGTGTTGGTTTATTTCAGCTCTGAAAGAATCAGTTAGTCCAAAGTTCAGCTCACTGTAATATTTTAACCTGTTCATGTATTTCTAATTTAATTTAAATAACTTTTAACTATTGCTGAATCAGGCGATCTGTAATGAGCTGACAGCCAGTTTTGCTATCAATATATTGTAGTAAAATATCTAAGTGTATTTTTGCAAAACTGTAAGACTTTCATTAATCTGGGGTTCTGAGGGCTGAGAGATGTTTAGCAAGTTGCTGATTCACCAGTAGATGGAACATATAATAATGAGGAAGTTATTTATAAGATGAGGAAGTTGAGAGGTGTGTGCAGTCTGTCCCTGCCTTTATCAAACTGTCCTCTCTCTGATGTGTGCTGTTATGCTGCCCTCTGCTGGACACAGGAGAGAAACACAGACAACTTGTACAAACCTCAGTGACTTTGAGAGGAAGACTCTGACAGCAAAATAAAACACTTCCACACAGTTTCTTCTTCTGCACAGGATTTAACTGCAGTGATACTGTATAGCAGAGTAGTTTCATTCACCACAAAATGTCTTTTTATTCACTTTACAGCATCTGTTTTAGTCTCTGACATACATCCACATTTTATGTCTTTTAGGAAGAAAGTTGAGGACTAAATGATGGACTAAGTCACACGTTTAAAACAACATATCATGAACTTGTTATGAGGCTTTTAAAACAATTTTATTTGGTAATTATTCAAACACAGATCAGCCATCCAAAGTTCTTCACATGAAACTATGAAGGTAATAAAAAATCAAAGATATCAAAAGATAAAACAGTAGAAACAGTGAAAGAATATAATCAATGCAGATTTAAAAACAAGTTCAATCAATTCTAATTTAATACACTTATCATATTTTTGAATAAGCAACAGCAGTCAAAGGATTTTTACAAATATTCAATAAATGTAAAATATTCAGCAAATTAAAAAAGAGTAATATGAAATCAGGCTGTAACTGAATATTATTTTTCTGTTCATTTAAAACCTTGAAGCTAAAAGACACAATAAAATATTCAAGCTCACTATATTGAATTTTATGACTGCATCAATACATCTAATGAAAAACTATAGATACAGATATATTGAACATCACTGTAGATATATTTCCCTAACATTCAGTCTTGATACAGACTTGGTATCTTTACAAACTTTGAGATGTTCACTAGATTTTAAAGCTCTGTTGGTTTGAACAAAGTTTCTCTTCACATGTTTCTCATGATGGATCCATCGACTATGAAGAGATTAATGAATGAATAATGGGAGGATACTGAAGTTAATAGTAAAATCCAACTCTTCATTACACTGTAGATGTAAAACTTAATAATTAACACATGAAGTAAATTAATTGTTGGTGCTGCTCAATAAATTGCTGATCATAGAAACTAGATCAGGCAGTTTGATTGACAGGACAGATGATCAGAGGGACGGAGTTTTTACCACCATAATTAAAACTAGGACTTAAGAATGGGTAGAGTTTCTCAGTGAAGGAGCAGCCAGTAAAGGAGTAGATAAGAGCTGCAGCATCTACGTCATAAAAGGAGACCAGACCCTCCTCATAATCCACAAACACCCCCACCTTCTGAAGAGGAGACTTCAGATAGAGATCGACTGAAGGGTTATCAAGAGCTTTGTACTCATTTCCATTTCTCAACCATATAGTCCAGAAACCATACTGAGGGCTCAGTGGGATTTCTCCCTTCCTGTCAATCGACTCTCTGGCCACTCCTAAATCCCAATCAGTCTTCTCTTTAACTTGAACCTCAAAGTAAAATCTGCCTGAAGAGAAACTCTGCTTTCCAAACACATCAGCATAAAGTGTAAATCTCTCTGGGTTGTCTGGGAGATTCTTCTTCACATCACCATGATGTACTTGTTTCCCATCAGCAGACAGGATGAGTTTAGGATGTGCTGTATCAGGATCAAGAGTCACATCCACTGCATACTGCTGGACCCTCTTCAGCTCATCCTCAAACTGGTTCTTCATCTTTGTGCTGAGCGTCTCCTCCAGCTGAGCCACAGTTGTCCCCTCAGTTGTCCCTTCAGTTGTCCCCTCAGTTGTCCCCACAGTTGTTGTCTCATTATATGATGATGGATGGTGGAGGCTGATCACAGTCCCGTCTTTGGATGCCAACACAACAGAAATATTAGAGAGCAATCATTTCCAAAAACTTGAGATGAAACTGCTAAATATGTCACTTCCTGTCACAACAGGTAGACATTCACTCCAAATGACCATATTCTACTCACTGCCAACTCCTTTAGTTATATGTATATATTAATGAATTGAATTGAGCCTCACAGGGGATGAAGACACAACACACCAGAAACACCAGAATCCCCAGAAACACCAGACAGGTCTTCAGTTTGGTTCCAGCACAGACTCTTGGTTTGGCAGCTTGTTGCTCTGAGAATGTAAGTCAATGTAATTAATATACATGGTACCTAACTGAAAGAGAGCCCTGCAGCTGATTTCCTCTGTTTCCCCAAAAAAAGACAGCAGGTGGTGGAAAGAAGAGAATAATAAGTTGGTCTGTAAGTATGATCCAGACTTTTTATTAAAACACTGGAGCTTGGTCATGTTGGTTTGTTTAGAAATGGCTCCAAAGACTAACAACAGTGATCATGTTTTAAGAGAGCAGTTCTGTGTAAGGCAGACACTACTGAGCATGTGCAGCTTTGAGCAGATTACCTTCATGAACTTCAAGTAGAGAAAGAGGAGGAAGAAGAGGAGGAGGAGGAGTCAGACAGGAGGAAGGTCCTCCGTTCTCTGAAGTGCCCAGATCATCACTGAAATTCACTGAGAGAGATATTAGTAATTATTAATTAATAAAATATTATAATATGCTGTTTATGAATGACAATAATATTACAGTGTTAGTGTTAATAAAACTGATTTAAACTGAGAATGACTGTATCAGAGTGGAAGTGAAGACTCTTCCACTGTTCCTGTGACTGACCTTCTGGTCCTGAGCTGCTGTCTGATAAACTCTGCAGCAGATCATTCCTGTTGATCTTCTCTAAAAGCTTCTTGGTCGCCTCCACAGCTCCAGGAAGTTGGTAGGTCTGCACCATCAGATCCACGGTGTCTCGTCTCTCTGCATTCTGCAGCTGGGATGCTTTGATGGTTTGGTAGCCTTCCAGTCTTTCTTCCTTTAGGAGACACTTGAAGTCCTCGAATTCTTCATCTCTCAAATCCACCAGAGTTTTCAAGAGGTCTTCCTTTCGCACCATCTTTCCCTGTTAAAATTACAGAATATTTTCAACATGAAAGATTTGCCATTCCCACCAACACCAGTCCACAGTCAGACATTCACCTGTCATTGTGTTTAAGTTAAATGTATCACATGTATTGCAGGCTAAATGTGCTGTAAGGTTTAATTACAGTGAGCATTGAAGGACAATAACAATGTTTATGACTGACTGAGAAGTAAAGGCTTGGTTCAGATTTGTAAACTGGTAATGGAGTGTGGGGCTAGAAGAGCTGATAACGTTTAGTCAACAAGACTAAAAGAAATTGTGCCACAACATCAGTTGTGTAAATTTATTACATGTCACACTGTGTCAGACAGCACCAACAAAGTCTCAGTCACACTCTGTGTTTGACTGTTTGATATCAGTGTGAAGATTTTTGTCAGATTGTGTGATGAATGTGAATCATAAAGATAACTCACAGTCTGAGGTTCAGGAAGATGTGTTTAACACTCACAGAGAGACAACAGCTGTCTTTTTCCTGACTGAAGTCTTGTTGGTTGTAGATTCTTCTGCAGACTGAGAGAACTGAATCTGTGGAGTCTTTATGAGCCGGTCAGCAGAGCTGAGACACGAAGAGAGATGAACGTCTCAAACAGGAACTAAAACTACACATTTCCTCATGTGAGAGAAAAAGAACAGGATAGGTTAAAAGTATTCCAGTATGTTGTGTCTCTGCACAACTCGTGACACATTCAATTTACATTCAATTCACATGGACTATAAACCACCCAGCAAACATGCCCATGTGGGTCCCATAGTCATCTTGCCCTCTTGGACTTTGGACTGTGGGCAACCAACAGAAAACCCACATGGACCCAATCAGTGGTGAATAATTCCTACTTGATTATTGTCATGGTCATTTTTTCATTTTAGTCTGGATTTCCCCCTCTGGTCTACAGAATACAAGAGGTCTGCACATTCTGTGTCTATAAATACCAGTTTGTGTCTGTTTGCATCATATTGTAATTTTTTAAAATTTTGAACCCTGGTGCCCTGAGATATCTTCTGTTGTGGTTTGACGCCATATAAATAAAACTGAACTGAAATAAATTTAAGCTACACACAGATTTAACAAAAGGTTTAGAGTTCTGCTTCACATACTCTTTGTTTCTGGCCAAGTTTCCGTGACCTCAGTCAACATACGATCTGAGCTCAACCGCTGTATCTTTGTCTGTTGCCCAATAAAGCAACATGTGGTCTCAGACACCATCTTGAACATGAGCCCATCAGCCATTTTAAATCTTTTGAGTTTTGCCTGTTTTCACATGAACACACACACACACACACACACACACACACACACACACACACACACACACACACACACACACACTGTCTATTTAATGTCGTACAGGAGTGAATATTGCCAAACTATCCTCTACACATAACTCCAAAATCCTTCAACCTGTACTAACTATTAATATGGTAATTGTCCGTCCGTCCGTCTTCTTCCGTTTATCCGGGGTCGGGTAACGGGGGCAGCAGCCTAAGCAGAGAAGCCCAGACTTCCCTCTCCCCAGCCACTTGGTTCAGCTCAGCTCTCTCTTCACCACGACGGATCTGTGCAGAGTCCGCATTGCTGCAGACGCCGCACCGATCCGCCTGTCGATCTCACGCTCCATCCTTCCCTCACTCGTGAACAAGACCCCGATGTACTTGAACTCCTCCACTTGGGGAAGGATCTCATCCCCGACCCAGAGAGTGCACTCCACCCTTTTCTGGCTAAGGACCATGGACTCCGATTTGGAGGTGCTGATTCTCATCCCGGCTGCTTCACACTCTGCAGCGAACCAGTCCAGTGAGAGTTGGAGGTCACGGTTGGAGGTGACCCAATCCTGAGGTCACCAAACCAGCACCCCTCAACACCTCATTCTCATAATGAGACTCAATCAACTGGATACCTTTTTCCAGGTTAGCTCCCCTGAGGTTCACAAAGTATTTTCATAATAAGTTATCTCAAGGCCTCACAAAACTCAAGTTTTTCTCTATTTAGTAAATATTTGCAACCCAAACGAGAGATAATGAAAGGTGACAGAAAAAAACACCCTTCGGTATTATTAAATGTTTATATTTTTATAACAACCTAATTTAGTCTATACTATAGAGAGATGCCTGTGGAAAATATAATGCAGACACTGCTGAATTTTCTGGGGGAATGAGCCTAACAAATGAGATCAGGCTAAAGCGGTTCCATAAAGGCCGATCCACGTTCACGCAATCAAACTAATACAAGACAGGCAAGACAAGTATTCAGACTAATTGCGTGTGCACGCCATTCATGAGCAGCCCACAACGTCGAACACAGATCTAATGCATTCACAATCACAAAATCCACCACAAAAGAGCCACAGAGCAGCACACACTTCTGCTGAAGACATGAAGAATTTAAACATATAATCACAAAAAACTATAAATAAAATCCAAGAGAAAAGGCTGGACGGAAATAGCTGACTGATTGAATGGGTCTGATCTGTCTCTGAAGGTGCACTCTTGTTGCAGTGCTCTGTGTACTATAGCAGCTCTGTCATGTACAAGCTCCTCAATCAAGGGACACGTCTTCACTAACAGAGAAACAGGGCATGGGTTGAGGTCGTCATATAGACTGGACCTTAATCAATTAACAGAAAAAGGGAAAAGCCGAGACATGCATCCACTAAACACGTCTGAGTTGACTTTTTATACATTATTTTAAATGTACTAATCAACAACCAATACCTTTAAAACAGCGCTTCCTACCAGGAAAATAGCTTTTAAAGACATGTGGATTTAAATATTACAGATCTTGTCCAAACATTTTTGCCTACATACACACGTTAAGTTGACTATGTTTGCTTTATGGAACCGAATCTGCTGGAAAATGAGCCGGACTAACAAAATAAACTTGGCTTATTGGGTAATCCTGCATTAAGGAACAGGTAAGCCACACACAGAGATCACAATAAGACGGTTCATTCACATCACAATCACAAACAATCTGAAGAATAGCAGCTAATTAAACTTTAAAGTCACTCAGAGGAACAAATGACTCTGACTTTAAGCTGTTTAACTGTGTTGCAGTTCATCCCAGTTCTGAGGTGATACTGGAAACCAGTCACAGTTGGTTTGTATATTAGCTTGTGAAGAGAGACGTAAGTTTTGTGTTAATGCTGGTTGTTGAAACACAGTAAATATAATCAGCTGTACTCACCAGTGTTTGAGTCGGTCGTTGAGAATGAAGAGAAAAGAGTTGCGTCGACAGCAGCTCTTTGTGTTTCTGAGTCTATTTGTGGGTTTTCTCTTTTGCTGCTTGGTTATGAGGTTTTTACTTCCTCTTATCAACTTCCTCTTATCACTTGTTATTTTAATGTGAAGTGCTGACCTTTCCTCATTTCTTCATTATGTGCACGTTAAAGCACTTTCAATGAGCTGACGGTAAATTCTGCTTTAAATTTTGGTCAAATCTAATTACATTGAATCTGATGCAGTCTAATCTGACATACTCTGAATTAGATTGGATCAAATGTATTATTGTTATGTTAGATCTCAGCGTTATAATTATCATTATAAATGAACACCTGAACATACAGTACCTAAGCAACCACTTGATAACATCCTGATCGCTGTTGGCTTTTAACAGTTTCAGATTAGGTAATTCAGATTGAGGGCTTTTCAGAAGAGCAGAAATGTTAAAGATGATAACAGTGAGTCCAGAATAAGAGAAATGCAATCCAGCGTAATGTAATACAGGAGACATATGCTCCACAAGGCCTATGCTCATCTGGATGTGTCAGGAGGTTATGTAAGGAGTCTTCTCTTTGACTTTTCAAGTGCATTTAACACCATCCAACCTTCTTTATTGAGAGACAAGCTTGAGGTGATAGGGCTGGATCCTAACATCACCAGCTGGATTACTGACTATTTGACTGGACGACCACAGTTTGTTCACCTGGGGGGAAAAGTGTCTCCAGGATGGTGATGAGCAGCACTGGGGCTCCTCAGGACTGGAAGCTGTAAATTTCACATGGGATCTGCAGGGAACTCCAAACCCCCCCACGTCTCGGAAATCATCACTATTACCCTCAAACTGCCACATCACGCTGCCTAGACATTCTCCATATGTCATCATAGAACAGGTTAATGTCACTTTATCATCAGCATCCTTCTGTTCATCAACTGGGGAAATATTGTGAGAAAAAGACAACAAGAGTAAAATTAGCTTCTAACAAGACAGTTGGAGCTGAAAACTTAAAGAAATGAATACTTACTGGTAACAACAGACGGATAAACCACAGAGTCTGGGCCTTGTTGTTGTCCTGATGTGTTGAACTGTTTGCAGACGTAACAACCAACATCGTTAAATGTGACATGTGTTATAACCAGAGAGCAGTCTGCTGTAACACTCAGTCTGTCTGATTTATCGTTGACATTGTTATTAATATTTCCAAGGGTAATCAGCTCTACTTCTGGTGACCCTTGTCCTTGCCTGTACATCCAGGTAGTACTGTCACATTTGTCCTGACCCTCTATCACATTTTTACAAGGCAAAGTGGCGTCATTTCCATCTCTGACAATGATGTAGTCATCTTGTCCTGTTACTGCTGCTGAGAAGACGACAGAGGGAAACATGAAAAATGAGCTTTAATGAGGAAATAACTGTAAATATGTATTATTTGTATCCTTACCTCTAAACTGAAGAAGCACAATCAGAAATGAAGATATTGTAATCCATTTGAATTCAACCATTGTGTTGCTGTGAACGGTCAACGTGTCTGTTCGAGTACTTCTTTAACAGAGATACATCATCATGGTAAAATGTGAGAACGATAAGAGAGATGAAGGGTCAACAGCTGAAACAGATGGGGATGTCGCAACAAGCCTTTTAAAGGAGTTGTATTTACCATATCGATATCCCCAAAGGATATGTAAAGTCTGTGGGCCGAGCAGGAAACTCATGGATCCAGCTCTTATAAATCATCTATAGATTTATTGTGTGTTAGATTGAATACATAGTGGAGAACAGAAAGTTTAAATTTACACCTGGAAAAAGGAGACAAAGAAAACTGTTATGACTGTGGCCATTTGTTTCTTTTACATGCAGATAGGTGTGCACCATGATGCGGCATGAAGCAGGCTTTTCCTCGTCGTCCTCCTCTCCCAACCAGCCACACTTCTGTTCTGTCCAAACCTTGTTTTGAGTAGAGATAGTTTTGATGGTTAAGGGTGAACTCACTGCCAGTTTATGTAACATGTGGAATATCATCTTTGTAATTTTTGTCTCTGTATTTTGTTGTAATATGCAGTAATTTCACCGAAATCCCCCATTGTTGTGTTGTTGGTATTGGGAGTACTGTATTAGGTTGTATTCTAGCGCCCTCTGCTGGCCATTAGCAGACACTGCTTCATTTCCCGTCTCTCGTCAGTCTGCATTTATCCTGACTGAGAGTTACGTATTCAAGGCAGCGCGATCATAAAGTGTGAATTTGAAGTTTGAATGTTGTTTAAGTGCACACAGCAGTGTATTCATGCTTAATATTGTTATTATAGATGAGTTGTGTAATTCTCTGTGGTTCTTTTTACCTGTAGAGATGAGTTTTTAAGGCTTAAAAAACTAGCTTAAACACGTTTAGCCTGTAACGTTGTGTGGCTGGTTTTCATCATTTTGGCTGTACCGATGCCACAACTGTTTTTCTGCTTTCTGCTGGTTACAGTGGTTGTGTAATACTAAAAGCTGTCAGCAGAGGGCGCATAGCGGTTAGGAGGAACCTAAAACCCCACAGAGGCAGCGCTGCAGAATAAATTCTGCAGCCAGGTGGAAAGGAAGCTAATGTTGTCTGCCTCTGTGTTAATATGTACAGCGACCACCATAGCTTCAGCGGCAGCCGGGTTTCCAACCACTTCTCCTAACACCCATCAAGTTAGGGGACAAAAAAACTCACATCAACTCCTCCTCAACTCCTCCTCCTGCTAATCAGCCTCCTCATCAGTTAACTCTGTTCACCTGGACTCTCAGCTGCAGCTTCTCCGTATCAATCAGTCCTGTTGTCTCAATCTTTACTTCATGCCAGACCGTCCAGCAATAATTCACGGACTGATTCATATCAACATGTATAATTGTGAGATACCTACGTTTCTTTTGACTTATTGTTTTCTATTGATCTGTGTAAATTCTGAGATCACCAGAATCTGGTCTTCCTCTCATCATCCAGATCTCAGCTCTGCCTTTATTCATCACCACCACCAGTATCTAGACTCTAACAGGGGATATACCATTATAGATATGATGATATCATGATGGGGTCTGATCGCCACAGACTTTACCACATTTCTTCATTATCTGCATGTTCAATAAAAATAAATGTCACTTAAAAGAAATGAATTCCCTCCTGATTGAACTCCTGTTATCTTCTTTTTCTACAGTGTTGGTTTATTTCAGCTCTGAAAGAATCAGTCAGTCCAAAGTTCAGCTCACTGTAATATTTTAACCTGTTCATGTATTTCTAATTTTATTTCCTCCTTTCTTTTAACTGTTGCTGAATCAGGCGATCTGTAATGAGCTGACAGCCAGTTCTGCTATCAATATATTGTAGTAAAATATCTAAGTGTATTTTTGAAAAACTGCAAGACTTTAATTAATCTGGGGTTCTGAGGGCTGAGAGATGTTTAGCAAGTTGCTGTTTCACCAGTAGATGGAACATATAATAATGAGGAAGTTATTTATAAGATGAGGAAGTTGAGAGGTGTGTGCAGTCTGTCCCTGCCTTCATCAAACTGTCCTCTCTCTGATGTGTGCTGTTATGCTGCCCTCTGCTGGACACAGGAGGGAAACACAGACAACTTGTACAAACCTCAGTGACTTTGAGAGGAAGACTCTGATAGCAAAATAAAACACTTCCACACACAGTTTTTTCTTCTGCACAGGATTTAACTGCAGTGATACTGTATAGCAGAGTAGTTTCATTCACCACAAAATATCTTTTCATCACTTTACAGCATCTGTTTTAGTCTCTGACATACATCCACATTTTCTGTCTTTTAGGAATAAAGTTGAGGACTAAATGATGGACTAAGTCACATGTTTAAAATTACATCATGAACTTATTTTGAGGCTTTTTAAACAATTTTATTTGGTAATTATTCAAACACAGATCAGCCATCCAAAGTTCTTCACATGAAACTATGAAGGTAATAAAAAATTAAAGATATCAAAAGTAAAACAGTAGAAACAATCAAAGAATATAATCAATGAAGATTTAAAAACAAGTTCAATCAATTCTAATTTAATACACGTATCATATTTTTGAATAAGCAACAGCATTCAAAGGATCACACAATAAAATATTCAAGCTCACTATATTGAATTTTATGGCTGCATCAATACATCTAATGAAAAACTATAGATATAGATATATTGAACATCACTGTAGATATATTTACCTAACATTCAGTCTTGATACAGACTTGGTATCTTTACAAACTTTGAGATGTTCACTAGATTTTAAAAGCTCTGTTGGTTTGAACAACGTTTCTCTTCACACGTTTCTCATGATGGATCCATCAACTATGAAGAGATTAATGAATGAATAATGGGAGGATACTGAAGTTAATAGTAAAATCCAACTCTTCATTACACTGTAGATGTAAAACTTAATAATTAACACATGAAATAAATTAACTGTTGGTGCTGCTCAATAAATTGCTGATCATAGAAACTAGATCAGGCAGCTTGATTGACACGACAGATGATCAGAGGGGCAGAGTTTTTACCACCATCGTTACTAGAGGGACTGAAGAATGGGTAGAGTTTCTCAGTGAAGGAGCAGCCAGTAAAGGAGTAGATAAGAGCTGCAGCATCTACGTCATAAAAGGAGACCAGACCCTCCTCATAATCCACAAACACCCCCACCTTCTGAGGAGGAGACTGCAGAGAGAGAATGGCATCAGGCCCAGCAAGAGCTTTGTACTCATTTCCATTTCTCAACCATATAGTCCAGTAACCATTCTGAGGGCTCAGTGGGACTTTTCCCTTCCTGTTGATCGACTCTCTGGCCACTCCTAAATCCCAGTCAGTCTTCTCTTGAACCTGAACCTCAAAGTAAAATCTGCCTGAAGACAAACTCTGCTTTCCTAAAACATTAGCGCCACGAGAAAATCTCTCTGGGTTATCTGGGAGATTCTTCGTCACATCAGTATCATATACTTGTTTCCCATCAGCAGACAGGATGAGATCAGGATGTGCTGTATCAGGATCAAGAGTCACATCCACTGCATACTGCTGGACTCTCTTCAGCTCAGCCACAGTTGTTGTCTCATTATATGGTGATGGATGGTGGATGCTGATCACAGTCCCGTCTTTGGATGCCAACACTACAGAAATAGAGCAATCATTTCCAAAACTTGAGATGAACTTCCTGTCACAACATGTAGACATTCACTTCAAATGACCATATTCTACTCACGGCCATCTCCTTTAGTTATATGTATATATTAATGAATTGAATTGAGCCTCACAGCGGATGAAGACACGACACACCAGGATCACCAGAAACACCAGAATCCCCAGAAACACCAGACAGGCCTTCAGTTTGGTTCCAGCACAGACTCTTGGTTTGGCAGCTTGTTGCTCTGAGAATGTAAGTCAATGTAATTAATATACATTGTACCTAACTGAAAGAGAGCCCTGCAGCTGATTTCCGCTGTTTTCCCACAAAAAGACAGCAGGTGGTAGGAGGAAGAGAATAATAAGTTGGTCTGTAAGTATGATCCAGACTTTTTATTAAAACACTGGAGCTTGGTCATGTTGGTTTGTTTAGAAATGGCTCCAAATACTAACAACAGTGATCATGTTTTCAGAGAGTAGTTCTGTGTAAGGCAGACACTACTGAGCATGTGCAGTTTTGAGCAGATTTACCTTCATGAGCTTCAAGTAGAGGAAGACGAGTAGGAGGAAGAGGAGGAGGAAGAGTCGGATGGGAGGAAGGTCCTCTGTTCTCTGAAGCGCCCAGATCATCACTGAAATTCACTGAGAGGGATATCAGTAATTAATAATTAATAAAATATTATAATATGCTGTTTATGAATGACAATAATATTACAGCGTTAGTGTCAATAAAACTGATTTAAACTGAGAATGATTGTATCAGAGTGGAAGTGAAGACTCTTCCACTCTTTCTGTGACTGACCTTCTGGTCCTGAGCTGATGTCTGATAAACTCTGCAGCAGATCATTCCTGTTGATCGTCTTTAAAAGCTTCTTGGTCGCCTCCACAGCTCCAGGAAGTTGGTAGGTCTTCACCATCAGATCCACGGTGTCTCTTCTTTCTGCATTCTGCAGCTGGGATGCTTTGATGGTTTGGTGTCCTGCCAGACTTTCATACTTTAGGAGACACTTGAAGTCCTCGAATTCTTCATCTCTCAAACCTTCCAGAGTTTTCAAGAGGTCTTCCTTTCTCACCATCTTTTCCTGTTAAATTTACAGAATATTTTCAACATGAAAGATTTGCCATTCCCACAAAGTCAGCCAGACTTTCACCTGTCCTTGTGTTTAAGTCTCTGATCCTTCCTGCTTCCCTTTTTGATTCTACTGTCTGCCAACTAACCTTTGCCTTGAGTTAAAAACTCTTTAAATGTTCATCTTACCTGTTGCTTAGTCTTACTTGTTAGTCCAAAATATACCTACCAGAAACATAAAAAATGAAAATCATAAATGTATCACATGTATTGAAAGCTAAATGTGCTCTAAAGTTTAATTACAGTGAGAATTGAAGGACAATAATAATGTTTAGAGTAAAGTCTTGGTTCACTGGTATTGGAGTGTGGGGCTAGAAGAGCTGATAACTTTCAGTCAACAAGACTAAAAGAAATTGTGCCACAACATCAGTTTTGTAAGTTTATTACATGTCACACTTTGTCAGACAGCACCAACAAAGTCTCAGTCACAATCTGTGTTTGACTGTTTGATATCAGTTTGAAGATTTTTGTCAGATTGTGTGATGAATGTGAATCATAAATGGAACTCACAGTCTGACATTCAGGAAGATGTGTTTAACACTCACAGAGAGACAATAGCTGTCTTTTTCCTGACTGAAGTCTTGTTGGTTGTAGATTCTTCTGCAGACTGAGAGAACTGAATCTGTGGAGTCTTTATGAGCCGGTCAGCAGAGCTAAGAGACATGAAGAGAGATGAACGTCTCAAACAGGAAATAAAACTACACATTTCCTCGTGTGAGAGAAAAAGAGCATGATAGTTTAAAAGTAGTCCAGTATGTTGTGTCTCTGCACAACTCGTGACACATTCAATTAACATTCAATTCACATGGACTATAAACCACCCAGCAAACATGCCCATGTGGGTCCCATAGTCATCGTGCCCTCTTGGACTTTGGACTGTGGGCAACCAACAGAAAACCCACATGGACCCAATCAGTGGTGAATAATTCCTACTTGATTATTGTCATGGTCATTTATTCATTTTAGTCTGGATTTCCCCCTCTGGTCTACAGAATACAAGAGGTGTGCACATTCTGTGTCTATAAATACCAGTTTGTGTCTGTTTGCATCATATTGTCATTTTTTAAAATTTTGAACCCTGGTGCCCTGAGATAACTTCTGTTGTGGTTTGAGGCCATATAAATAAAACTGAACTGAAATAAATTTAAGCTACACACAGATTTAACAAAAGGTTTAGAGTTCTGCTTCACATACTCTTTGTTTCTGGCCAAGTTTCCGTGACCTCAGTCAACATACGATCTGAGCTCAACTGCTGTGTCTTTGTCTGTTGCCCAATAAAGCAACATGTGGTCTCAGACACCATCTTGAACATGAGTCCATCAGCCATTTTAAATATTTTGAGTTTTGCCTGTTTTCACATGAACACACACACACACACACACACACACACACACACACTGTCTATTTAATGTTGTACAGGAGTGAATATTGCCAAACTCTCCTTTATACTTAACTCCAAAATCCTTCAACCTGTAATAACTATTGATATGGTAATTGTCCGTCCGTCCGTCTTCTTCCGTTTATCCGGGGTCGGGTAACGGGGGCAGCAACCTAAGCAGGGAAGCCCAGACTTCCCTCTCCCCAGCCACTTGGTTCAGCTCAGCTCTCTCTTCACCACGATGGATCTGTGCAGAGTCTGCATTGCTGCAGACGCCGCACCAATCGGCCTGTCGATCTCACGCTCCATCCTTCCCTCACTCGTGAACAAGACCCCGAGGTACTTGAACTCCTCCACTTGGGGCAGGATCTCATCCCCGACCCGGAGAGTGCACTCCACCCTTTTCCGGGTTGAGGACCATGGACTCGGATTTGGAGGTGCTGATTCTTATCCCGGCTGCTTCACACTCTGCAGTGAACCAGTCCAGTGAGAGTTGGAGGTCACGGTTGGAGGTGACCCAATCCTGAGGTCACCAAACCAGCACCCCTCAATGCCCTGGCTGCACTTAGAAATCCTGTCCATAAAGATAATGAACAGAATTGGTGACAAAGGGCAGCCCTAGCGGAGTCCAACCCTCACCGGAAACGAGTCCGACTTATTACCAGCAATGCGGACCAAGCTCTGACACCGGTCATACAGGGAACGAACAGGCTCCTAGGGTCATTGGGACACGCAAACCCCTCCACCACAATAAGGTAGTAGCTCAGGGAGGGGTATGGTTATTGTGTTTGCAGTTATATAGTATAACTTATTATATTTATTGAGACTGAATCATTCTCATTATGAGAGTCAATCAATTGGATACCTTTTTCCAGGTTAGCTCCCCTGAGGTTTACAAACTATTTTCACAGTAAGTTATCTCAAGGCCTCACAAAACTCAAGTTGTTCTCTATTTAGTAAATATTTGCAACCAAAACGAGAGATAATGAAAGGTGACAGTGTGGCAGTATTGCTGAGCCTATGCATTGTACGATCTTGAACGCACCCCGATGGCCTGTTAGCCTATCCCAGGGCAGAGGCCCGTATTTAGGACGGCTCTCTCTTGCTCTCTAGCTGCCACATCACTTCCGGGTAAGAGGTCGTTCTTCCTCTCCGCTACAGCATGTGTGCTGCTGCAGGTGTTGCTCTGTGTTGTTCATGAGCTCTCCTTTGGCGTGGTAAGTGTCCCCTCTCTCTGCATAGTGGTGGTTGTGTTCAACAGCTAATGCTAGTGTGGTCATAGGAAATGCTGATGTCCGGATCTGTCGCGCTCCTCCTCCTGCCTGTATGAGTGTGTGTGCGCCTCCATTTCTGCTACAGGTACATTTGTCTCTCCCGCAACTGTATCATTTTCAGTTTAAATTGAATAGTGCTAACATTATGTTTTGGTCAGGTGGAACCACAGATCGGACTGCTGCTGCTTTGTCTCGGCTCTTTTTGCCTGCTTGCTGCTGCTCTGTTTGTTTGGCTGCTGCTTTGCTGCTGCTCTGCTGTGCGGCCTACTAAGGCGGCGTTTTGACTGCGGCCTTCTCTCAACGAACAATTAAGCTGCTGGCTCTCCATTAAAAGACTCTTGCTGCAGTCTGGTTGCCACAGCAGCTTTGCATGGCATAGCCACGCATGCTTGGGCTAAGTGACTCCGTGTTTTTATTTGTTCCGTTGTATGAGTGTGAGGTGTGGGTTGTATGAATTAATTTGGGTTATTTGCATAGGTTTATTTATTTTCTTTTGATTTTGTTTTTTGTGTTTAATTATATTGTGTATTTTCTTTGAATTAAGTGTTTTAATTAAGGGTTTAGTTATTTTATATTTTACATAAATATATTTATATTCATTTCTGTTTCTAAATTTGATTTGTTTATTTAGTGTTTTGTTTGAGTTGCAACCCCTCCATTAATTATTTTATCTTTGTTTCAATGTCGGAGGCCGGTGGTGGTGGCGGTGACTGGTGGTGGTGTCTCCCCTTCGTTGGTGTGCTGTGCTCTTTGGTGGTGGATACTTCAGTGTGTGTGTGTGGGTGACTTTTATTTTATTTTATTCTATTTTGGGTGAACTACTCCCGTCTACTACTTATCCACCCGGTAAGCCTCTGACCTGACTTAGTTTCCTTCCTTTGGTGTGAGTGAGTTTGATGATATTATTTTAAATAATTGTAAATAAAAAAATTATTTTTATACCTTGAACCACGTCTCAAAGCCTATTGAATAGAGCGAACCTGTGTCTACTCCCTGGGTGAAATTCCCAGGGTGGCGTTGTCGTGCAACCTTTTAAATTTCTGGAAGATTTGACACCTGACAGAAATTTACCCTTCGGTATTATTAAATGTTTATATTTTTATAACAACCTAATTTAGTCTATACTATAGAGAGATGCCTGTGGAAAATATAATGCAGACACTGCTGAATGTTCTGGGGGAATGAGCCTAACAAATGAGATCAGGCTAAAGCGGTTCCATAAAGGCCGATCCACGTTCACGCAATCAAACTAATTCAACACAGGCTCAAGTATTCAGACTAATTGCGTGTGCACGCCATTCATGAGCAGCCCACAACGTCGAACACAGATCTAAATAAAATCCAAGAGAAAAGGCTGGACGGAAATAGCTGATTGATTGAATGGGTCTGATCTGTCTCTGAAGGTGCGCTCTTGTTGCAGTGCCCTGTGTACTATAGCAGCTCTGTCATGTACAAGCTCCTCAATCAAGGGACACGTCTTCACTAACAGAGAAACAGGGCATGGGTTGAGGTCATTACATAGACTGGACCTTTTTTCAATTAACAGAAAAAGGGAAAAGCTGAGACATGCATCCACTAAACACGTCTTAGTTGACTTTTTATACATTATTTTAAATGTACTAATCAACAACCAATACCTTTTAAAACAGCACTTCCTACCAGGAAAATAGCAGTTAAAGACATGTGGATTTAAGTATTACATATCTTACACATTAAGTTGACTATGTGTTGGAATTATCGTATATAAGTTATCCCATATTTACCCTTTCTATAATCATTAGTCTTTATAGTCTACAAGCGTGCTGTTTTAAAGTTGTTTTTCAGGACCTGTGACCCTGCTCAAGACGTCTTGGAAGTTCTGTGACCAACCTGTGACCCTGCTGAGGAAGTCCTGGAAGTGTGTGACCACCATTGATTAACTTGTGACTCTGATCAGAAAATCTTTAAACTGTGTGTGACTGACTTGTGACCCCCACTCCTTAGAGCAAAAATGACTATGTAAATTAGGGAAATCCTGAAACCAATAAAAAAAGGGTTCGGCAAGGTTTGCTCAGAACGAGTTGGAGATTGAAACTGAGCAGATCTCTGGCGTTCTCCTTGCAAGTAGAAACTCTAATCCTGTTGTCTTGTCTCCTTTGTTTGATATTTTAAGTGTTTCAGGTTGCCTGAACCTGACACTGTTTGCTTTATGGAACCATATTCTCTCCGAATCTGCTGGAAAATGAGCAAGAATAACAAAATAAGCCTGGCTTATTGGGTAATCGTGCTTTATGGAACAGGTAAGCCACACACAGAGATCACAATAAGACGGTTCATTCACATCACAATCACAAACAATCTGAAGAATAGCAGCTAGTTAAACTTTAATGGATTTAAATATTACAGATCTTGTCCAAACATTTTTGCATACATACACACGTTAAGTTGACTATGTTTGCTTTATGGAACCGAATCTGCTGGAAAATGAGCCAGACTAACAAAATAAGCCTGGCTTATTGGGTAATCGTGCTTTATGGAACAGGTAAGCCACACACAGAGATCACAATAAGACGGTTCATTCACATCACAATCACAAACAATCTGAAGAATAGCAGCTAATTAAACTTTAAAGTCACTCAGAGGAACAAATGACTCTGACTTTAAGCTGTTTAACTGTGTTGCAGTTCATCCCAGTACTGAGGTGATACTGGAAACCAGTCACAGTTGGTTTGTATATTAGCTTGTGAGGAGAGACGTAAGTTTTGTGTTAATGCTGGTTGTTGAAACACAGTAAATATAATCAGCTGTACTCACCAGTGTTTGAGTCGGTCGTTGAGAATGAAGTAAAAAGAGTTGCGTCGACAGCAGCTCTTCGTGTTTCTAAGTCTATTTGTATCGATATGTCTATGTATTTATGCAACTGGTATGTTCCAATAGCTAGGCACATGCATGCTGTACGTGGGGTCTGTGGTAGCGCGTGTATGATCAGCGCTTCCTGTGGTTAGAGGCTTACTGAAAGCATCACAACGCAGAAGATGCTTCCTGTTGCAGAATTGCTTCTTTAAACTTAGTCTGTAGAGCAAAAGTTAAAATAGACTTTAATTCTCATTGCACATTGCATTGCTTGATAAATGGTGAAAGTTGGATTGTGAGCGAAACCTCCATCTGGTCTGGTGATAGAAGTGGATAAGAGAGGACTTGCCTAAGAGTGCCAGGCTGTAGTCAGATGGGACTAGGGCTGTGGCTGCCTGGTTCGCTGAGGGCTTAGGAACACCAAAGACTGAGGATTTGTGAACAGTTCAATGTCAGCCAGTTATGAAATTTAGACTTGAGATATAGATATATATAGATATAGATATCGATATAGACATAGAACACCCTTTCAAAGGTGGAGGTGGGGATGTGGGGATGACCAGTTCCTCTCCTTGACCTACTATTTTCAATGTTAACCACTGAGCCAGCAGCCGAGTTAGCTGCCGAGCTAGCAGCTGAGTTAGCAGGTGAGCTAGCGGCAGAAAGCTCTCAAACGTAGCGTCCATTTTTCTGGTAGAGGTGGTGACTTTGATTGACAGGTGACACTTGGTAGGGGGCGGGGCTTCAACGGACTCGGCGGTCACGCCCACAGCGTTTGGGAGCAGAGAAAGAGGCTGATTTTTACACAACTTTGTAGCCTAATTATTATTATTCTATTTTTATTATTCTATTTGTTATACACTTGGTTTGATATTCACTCAAATAGTTGAAGCACCTAATAGGTTTATACATTTAATGTCAAATGAATGTTGAATATTAAACTAACTTAATATCGCTTGAAAGTCATTTTGAACCTTTCGTATAGGACATCAAAAGGATTGCATCTATCACTAAAAGCCCTTGCTCTCCTAAACGCTCCTCTCACGATCCGTGCACCAATGTCGGCAGGATCTTCTTATAATCTGAAGAACATCCAGAACATAACCTGCTCCGGAGCAGGTTAGCCGTTCAGCTTAAGTTACCATGGTGATTTACCCCGGTAAGAAGTGAACCAGCTTCGTAGTACGGAAAACCCAGAGTTAACCCTGAAGTTACCTCGATAAGAGAAAATCCAGCTTCGTAGTACAGGCCTCTGCTCTGTGATCTGTGTCATGGTTAGCAGCTCTGAACTCAACTAAAGGTTTTTAATAACTGTGACTTAGATAACAAGGCTTCATAGACGACCTCTGACCTTCTCATGTAACCGTAGCCGTCTGCTAAGTTTTGTGTTAATGCTGGTTGTTGAAACACAGTAAATATTATCAGGTTTACTCACCAGTGTTTGAGTCAGTTGTTGAGAAAGAAGTGAAGAACTCAGATTGTTTCTTCAGACAGATGAGAGTTGTCGACAGCAGCTCCTCGTGTTTCTGACAGACTAAGTTTTATTTGAGGAATTGAAACGTTTCTCTTTTGTAGTGATGCTCCACCTCTTACTGCAGCCTGTTCATTTCCTGTTGCTATCTGTCACTTCAGTGTGAAGTGTGAATCATCCTCTCATCTCAGCCCTGTCTTCATTCTAACCCTGACCCTTACTGCAGCCTGTTCATTTCCTGTTGTTTGTCACATTAGTGTGAAGTGTGAATCATCCTCTCATCTCAGTATCTAGACTCCAACAGGGGATACTCCTTTATAAATAAGATGACATCACAATGGGACAATAAAATAAGTGTCACTAAAAATGATTTCTCTCCTGATTGAACTTGTTATCTTCGTTTATCTGTTGGTTTATTGTATCTCACAGAACAGTTTTCAGAATCAGATATCAGGTCTTCTGCAGCTCTGAAATAACCAGTCCGTCCAAAGTTCAAACCTCAGTGACTTTAATGCACTTGTGCATGCACACACGCATGTGACATGAACACACAGATTGAAAAACACACGCACACACATGCACACACACACACACACACACACACACACACACACACACACACACACACACACATACTCATTAAGACTTCATGCATGCGTGCACATAGACACACACACCTATATACATTATACACAGTATTGCCATGAATTAGGGAACATACACATGTACACATGTGCACATATACACTTATGCAACACATGTAAAATGATTTAAATGATGCACATGTCGTGTGATCATGTCACTATTTATTATGTGTCAATTTAACAAATGTACTGTTGGTGATGGTATGAGGATATGATGTTATGACCAATTTTAAGCAGGAAATGTAACAAAGCCTCTGGTCCTCCTGTTGGTAAAATGTCCACAGAGGATCTCCGCCTAGCCCTCCGGATAAAGGAGGTGGAGACTCGAAATAAACAGCTTGAGGTGCAAGCAATGCATCTCTATGTGAGGGCTCTGTAGCTTGCCTCCACTCCACTGTCTCTTAACCAGAACACACTCTCTGCCTCTGCTGGGTTTGACATCAGTAAACATATTGCATTAAAGCTGCAAGCAGCGTTGGGCCGGACCCTTGTGCTCATCAGGTTTCTGTTAGGGGCATTTAGACTCTGTAATAAGTAGATATACATTACACACACTCACACATACACACACACACACATACATACAGACACTCACACACACTCACACATACACACTCATACACACTCACACATACACACACAAACTCACAAACACACTCACACACACACACACTCTCTCTCTCTCTCTCTCTCTCTCCCTGGTCTTGCACTAACATAGTATTGGTGGTAATATACACGCACAAACACACCAATTTTCACCAAACAAGTCAGAGCAACATTTGCACAGCAGATATATTTACATTGGAGTGAACAAAAATATGCTCACAAAAAAACAATGTCCATCCATCTTCTACCACTTATCCTGGTTGGGTCGTGGGGGCAGCTGCCTAAGCAGGGAAGCCTAGACTTCCCTCTCCACAGCCACTTCCAGTTCTTCCCTATTCGGTAGCGGAGTGTTGAAAATGACCGCTCACAGGCTACCTGAGTTATTGACAGGGTCAGCAAAGACTTGTATGCCAACCAGGAGCTCCAGTCCTCTGAAATGAGGCCAACCAGGAAGTAACTTAGAGCTGCATTCTATCAAAAGGCCACCAGGGGGCGACCGTCTCTATACAAGTCAATGGAGAATTCACCAACTTCTCACTTGATTTCTAACCTCAGTAAACGTTTTCAAAATGTGTTTATGGTCTCAATCGCTAGTTTAAAGCCTTCTTCAATGCAGTATGATGTTCATTTGGGACATTTTGGCCTCCCTGATTTTATATGTGACGATAAAGCAGGGTATGTATTAGGGCGTGGCTACGTCCTGATTGACAGGTTGATTCACAGCAATTTCTTGAACTTCAGTGGCCTTTATGACAAATTTCAATCAGGCTTCCGACCTCACCACAGTACAGAAACAGCTCTTATTAGAGTGTTAAATGACATAAGGTTGAACACTGACTCAGGCAAGGTGTCAGCCATAGCTTCAGCGGCATCCATCAAGTTAGGGGGCAATAAAACTCACATCAACATGTATAATTGTGAGATACCTACGTTTCTTTTGACTTATTGTTTTCTATTGATCTGTGTCAATTCTGAGATCACCAGAATCTGGTCTTCCTCTCATCATCCAGATCTCAGCTCTGCCTTTATTCATCACCACCACCAGTATCTAGACTCTAACAGGGGATATACCATTATAGATATGATGACATCATGATGGGGTCTAATCACCAGACTTTACCACATTTCTTCATTATATGCATGTTCAATAAAATAAATGTCACTTAAAAGAAATGAATTCCCTCGTGATTGAACTCCTGTTATCTTCTTTTTCTGCAGTGTTGGTTTATTTCAGCTCTGAAAGAATCAGTCTAAAGTTCAGCTCACTGTAATATTTTAACCTGTTCATGTATTTCTAATTTTATTTCCTCCTTTCTTTTCACTGTTGCTGAATCAGGCGATCTGTAATGAGCAGCCATTTCTGCTATCAATATATTGTAGTAAAATATCTAATTGTATTTTTGCAAAACTGTAAGACTTTCATTAATCTGGGGTTCTGAGGGCTGAAAGATGTTTAGCAAGTTGCTGTTTCACCAGTAGATGGAACATATAATAATGAGGAAGTTATTCATGAGATGAGGAAGTTGAGAGGTGTGTGCAGTCTGTCCCTACCTTTATCAAACTGTCCTCTCTCTGATGTGTGCTGTTATGCTGCCCTCTGCTGGACACAGGAGGGAAACACAGACAACTTGTACAAACCTCAGTGACTTTGAGAGGAAGACTCTGATAGCAAAATAAAACACTTCCACACACAGTTTCTTCTTCTGTACAGGATTTAACTGCAGTGATACTGTATAGCAGAGTAGTTTCATTCACCACAAAATGTCTTTTCATTCACTTTACAGCATCTGTTTTAGTCTCTGACATACATCCACATTTTCTGTCTTTTAGGAAGAAAGTTGAGGACTAAATGATGGACTAAGTCACATGTTTAAAATAACATATCATGAACTTGTTATGAGGCTTTTAAACAATTTTATTTGGTAATTATTCAAACACAGATCAGCCATTTCATAGTTCTTTACATGAAACATCAACAATAAAATAATTAGAGAATAAAATAATCAAAGATAAAACAGTAGAAACAGTGAAAGAATATAATCAATGCAGATTTAAAAACAAGTTCAATTAATTTAAAATATTCAGCAAATTAAAAAAGAGTAATATGAAATCAGGCTGTAACTGAATATTATTGTTCTGTTCATTTTCAAACCTTGAAGCTAAAAGATACACAATAAAATATTCAAACTCACTATATTGAATTTTATGACTGCATCAATACATCTAATGAAAGAATATAGATATAAATATATTGAACATCACTGTAGATATATTTCCCTAACATTCAGTCTTGATACACACTTGGTATCTTTACAAACTTTGAGATGTTCACTAGATTTTAAAGCTCTGTTGGTTTGAACAAAGTTTCTCTTTACATGTTTGTCATGATGGATCCATCAACTATGAAGAGATTAATGAATGAATAATGGGAGGATACTGAAGCAGTAAAAAGACAAGTTTGGTCTCTAATCCACTGACTGCTAGTATAGACTACTGTGCATATTTACACAGAGGATGTAAAACAATCATTAACACATGAAGTAAATAAACTGTTGGTGCTGCTTAATAAATTGCTGATCATAGAAACTAGATCAGACAGTTTGATTGACAGGAGAGATGATCAGAGGAGCAGAGTTTTTACCACCATCATTATTACAGGGACCAAAGTATGGGTAGAGTTTCTCAGTGAAGGAGCAGCCAGTAAAGGAGTAGATAAGAGCTGCAGCATCTACATCATAAAAGGAGACCAGACCCTCCTCATAATCCACAAACACCCCCACCTTCTGAGGAGGAGACTTCAGAGAGAGATCGACTGAAGGGTCATCAAGAGCTTCATACTCATTTCCATTTCTCAACCATATAGTCCAGAAACCATACTTAGGGCTGAGAAAGGTTTCTCCCTTCCTGTTGATCGACTCTCTGGCCACTCCTAAATCCCATTTCGTCTTCTCTTTAACCTGAACCTCAAAGTAAAATCTGCCTGAAGACAAACTCTGCTTTCCTAAAACAAATGCATAACGTGTAAATCTCTCTGGGTTGTCTGTGAGATTCTTCCTCACATCACCATGATATACTTGTTTCCCATCATCAGACAGGATGAGATGAGGATATGCTGTATCAGGATCAAGAGTCACATCCACTGCATACTGCTGGACCCTCTTCAGCTCAGTCTCAAACAGATTCTTCATCTGTGTGCTGAGCGTCTCCTCCAGCTGACCCACAGTTGTCCCCACAGTTGTCAACACAGTTGTCCCCTCAGTTGTCCCCATAGTTGTTGTCTCATTATATGATGATGGATGGTGGAGGCTGATCACAGTCCCGTCTTTGGATGCCAACACTACAGAAATATTAGAGAGCAATCATTTCCAAAACTTGAGATGAAACTGCTAAATATGTCACTTCCTGTCACAACAGGTAGACATTCACTTCAAATGACCATATTCTACTCACTGCCATCCCCTTTAGTTATATGTATATATTAATGAATTGAATTGAGCCTCACAGTGGATGAAGACATGACACACCAGAATCACCGGAAACACCAGAATCCCCAGAAACACCAGACAGGCCTTCAGTTTGGTTCCAGCACAGACTCTTGGTTTGGCAGCTTGTTGCTCTGAGAATGTAAGTCAATGTAATTAATATACATTGTACCTAACTGAAAGAGAGCCCTGCAGCTGATTTCCTCTGTTTTCCCACAAAAACACAGCAGGCGGTAGAAAGAAGAGAATAATAAGTTGGTCTGTAAGTATGATCCAGACTTTTTATTAAAACACTGGAGCTTGGTCATGTTGGTTTGTTTAGAATCAGCTCCAAAGATTAATAACAGTGATCATGTTTTCAGAGAGTAGTTCTGTGTAAGGCAGACACTACTGAGCATGTGCAGCTTTGAGCAGCTTTACCTTCATGAACTTCAAGTGGAAGAAGACGAGGCGGAGGAAGAGGAGGAGGAGTCGGACGGGTGGAAGGTCCTCTGTTCTCTGAAGCGCCCAGATCATCACTGAAATTCACTGAGAGAGATATCAGTAATTAATAATTAATAAAATATTATAATATGCTGTTTATGAATGACAATAATATTACAGCATCTGTGTTAATAAAACTGATTTAAACTGAGACTGACTGTATCAGAGTGGAAGTGAAGACTCTTCCACTCTTCCTGTGACTGACCTTCTGGTCCTGAGCTGATGTCTGATAAACTCTGCAGCAGATCATTCCTGTTGATCGTCTTTAAAAGCTTCTTGGTCGCCTCCACAGCTCCAGGAAGTTGGTAGGTCTTCACCATCAGATCCACAGTGTCTCGTCTCTCTGCATTCTTCAGCTGGGATGCTTTGATGGTTTGGTAGCCTGCCAGACTTTCATACTTTAGGAGACACTTGAAGTCCTCGAATTCCTCATCTCTCAAACCCTCCAGAGTTTTCAAGAGGTCCTTCTTTCTCACCATCTTTACCTGTAAAAATTACAGAATATTTTCAACATGAAAGATTTGCCATTCCCACAAACACCAGTCCACAGTCAAACTTTCACCTGTCATTGTGTTTAAGTTAAATGTATCACATGTATTGAAAGCTAAATGTGCTCTAAAGTTTAATTACAGTGAGAATTTAAGGACAATAACAATGTTTCTGACTGATTGAGCAGTAAAGGCTCGGTTCAGATTTGTAAACTGGTATTGGAGTGTGAGGCTAGAAGAGTTGATAACTTTCAGTCAACAAGACTAAAAGAAATTGTGCCACAACATCAGTTGTGTAAGTTTATTACATGTCACACTGTGTCAGACAGCACCAACAAAGTCTCAGTCACACTCTGTGTTTGACTGTTTGATATCAGTTTGAAGATTTTTGTCAGATTGTGTGATGAATGTCAATCATAAATGGAAGATAACTCACAGTTTGAGATTCAGGAAGATGTGTTTAACACTCACAGAGAGACAACAGCCGTCTTTTTCCTGACTGAAGTCTTGTTGGTTGTAGATTCTTCTGCAGACTGAGAGAACTGAATCTGTGGAGTCTTTATGAGCCAGTCAGCAGAGCTGAGACACATGAAGAGAGATGAACGTCTCAAACAGGAACTAAAACTACACATTTCCTCATGTGAGAGGAAAAGAGCATGATAGGTTAAAAGCAGTCCAGTATGTTGTGTCTCTGCACAACTCGTGACACATTCAATTTACATTCAATTCACATGGACTATAAACCACCCAGCAAACATGCCCATGTGGGTCCCATAGTCATCTTGCCCTCTTGGACTTTGGACTGTGAGCAACCAACAGAAAACCCACATGGACCCAATCAGTGGTGAATAATTCCTACTTGATTATTGTCATGGTCATTTTTTCATTTTAATCTGGATTTCCCCCACTGGTTTAAAGAATACTTATATATATTGTATTTTTAAAAAAATTTGAACCCTGGTGCCCTGAGATAACTTCTGTTGTGGTTTGACGCCATATAAATAAAACTGAACTGAAATAAATTTAAGCTACACACACATTTAACAAAAAGTTTAGAGTTCTGCTTCACATACTCTTTGTTTCTGGCCAAGTTTACGTGCTCTCAGTCAACACATATTCATATGTTGTGTCAGCACATATTCCTATGTGGTGAGCATACGTGCTCTCAGTCAACATACAATCTGAGTTCAACCGCTGTATCTTTGCCTGTTGCCCAATAAAGCAACATGTGGTCTCAGACACCATCTTGAACATGAGTCCATCAGCCATTTTTAATCTTTCGAGTTTTGCCTGTTTTCACATGACCACACACACACACACACACACACATACACACACACACACACACACACACACACACTGTCTATTTAATGTCGTACAGGAGTGAATATTGCCAAACTCTCCTCTACACATAACTCCAAAATCCTTCAACCTGTACTAACTATTGATATGGTAATTGTCCGTCCGTCCGTCTTCTTCCGTTCATCCGGAGTCGGGTAACGGGGGCAGCAGCCTAAGCAGGGAAGCCCAGACTTCCCTCTCCCTAGCCACTTGGTTCAGCTCAGCTCTCTCTTCACCACGACGGATCTGTGCAGAGTCTGCATAACTGCCGACGCCTCACCAATCTGCCTGTCGATCTGACGCTCCATCCTTCCCTCACTCGTGAACAAGACCCCGAGGTACTTGAACTCCTCCACTTGGGGCAGGATCTCATCCCCAACCCAGAGTGTGCTCCACCCTTTTCCGGCTAAGGACCATGGACTCGGATTTGGAGGTGCTGATTCTCATCCCGGCTGCTTCACACTCTGCAGCGAACCAGTCCAGTGAGAGTTGGAGGTCACGGTTGGAGGTGACCCAATCCTGAGTTTACCAAACCAGACCCCCTCAATGCCCTGGCTGCACCTAGAAATCCTGTCCATAAAGATTATGAACAGAATTGGTGACAAAGGGCAGCCCTAGCGGAGTCCAACCCTCACCGGAAACAAGTCCGATTTATTACCGGCAATGCGGACCAAGCTCTGACACCGGTCATACAGGGAACGAACGGGCTCCTAGGGTCATTGGGACACGCAAACCCCACAGAGCAGCAGCAGTCTGCAGGACACACTTCTGCTGAAGACATATGTAAATAAAAATCCAAGAGAAAAGGCTGGACGGAAATAGCTGATTGATTGAATGGGTCTGTTCTGTCTCTGAAGGTGCGCTCTTGTTGCAGTGCCCTGTGTGCTATAGCAGCTCTGTCATGTACAAGCTCCTCAATCAAGGGACACGTCTTCACTAACAGAGAAACAGGACATGGTTTGAGGTCGTTATATAGACGGGACCTTAATCAATTAACAGAAAAAGGGAAAAGCTGAGACATGCATCCACTAAACACGTCTTGGTTGAGTTTTTATACATTATTTTAAATGTACTAATCAACAACCAATACCTTTAAAACAGCGCTTTTTACCAGGAAAACAGCAGTTAAAGACATGTGGATTTAAATCTTACATATCTTGTCCAAACATTTTTGCCTACATAGACACGTTAAGTTGA
Organism: Scomber japonicus; assembly: GCF_027409825.1. Taxonomy (NCBI): domain Eukaryota; kingdom Metazoa; phylum Chordata; class Actinopteri; order Scombriformes; family Scombridae; genus Scomber; species Scomber japonicus. Next base: position 2,545,726 of record NC_070579.1, on the reverse strand, counting down.
CTGTTTGCTTTATGGAACCGAATCTGCTGGAAAATGAGCCAGAATAACAAAATAAGCCTGGCTTATTTGGTAATCGTGCTTTAAGGAACAGGTTAGACACACACAGAGATCACAATAAGACGGTTCATTCACATCACAATCACAAACAATCTGAAGAATAGCAGCTAATTAAACTTTAAAGTCACTCAGAGGAACAAATGACTCTGACTTTAAGCTGTTTAACTGTGTTGCAGTTCATCCCAGTACTGAGGTGATACTGGAAACCAGTCACAGTTGGTTTGTATATTAGCTTGTGAGGAGAGACGTAAGTTTTGTGTTAATGCTGGTTGTTGAAACACAGTAAATATAATCAGCTGTACTCACCAATGTTTGAGTCGGTCGTTGAGAATGAAGTGAAAAGAGTTCCTCGCGTTTCTGAGTATATTTGAGGCTTTTCTCTTTTGCAGCTTTTTTATGAGGTTTTTACTTCCTCTTATCAACTGTCATTTAAGTGTGAAGTGCTGACAGTTACACATTTCTTCATCATTCGTGTTTCTTAGTATATTTAAGGACTTTAAGCTTTTTTCTTTTGCAGCTTGGTTATGAGGTTTTTACTTCCTCTTATCAACTTCCTCTTATCACTTGTTATTTTAATGTGAAGTGCTGACCTTTCCTCATTTCTTCATTATGTGCACGTTCAAAGCACGTTCAATGAGCTGACGGTCAATTCTGCTTTCAATTGTAGTCACATCTAATTACATTGAATCTGATGCAGTCTAATCTGACATACTCTGAATTAGATTGGATCAAATGTATTATTGTTATGTTAGATCTCAGCGTTATAATTATCATTATAAATGAACACCTGAACATACAGTACCTAAGCAACCACTTGATGACATCCTGATCGCTGTTGGCTTTTAACAGTTTCAGATTAGGTAATTCAGATTGAGGACTTTTCAGAAGAGCAGAAATGTTAAAGATAATAACAGTGAGTCCATAATAAGAGTAACATAAACGTAAAGAGACGTATGTAAATGTCGAGTCTCTACCAGGTGGTTTTACTGGATCATCATCATCGTTGTTTGCAGACGTGTCGTCATTGTTGTTGTTGTTGTCTACTATTGACGTGTTTTCTGTTTCCGCTGAGTTGCCTGACCATGAAATTAAAAAAAGATGACAAAAATATCTAATTTTATAACATCTGCAGTAACTGAGAAACAATTGTCATTGTATGAATTTAAATCCACTAAAATAAAAAAACATATACTCTTTCTTACATGAGGACCGAGGGGTGAAGTTACACAGCTGTGTCTCGCCACTTACATTCAGTCAATTTACACTTTAATGACTTCTGATCAATCTTGGAAGTCTTAAATGTCACTTTGGCTTAGCAGGAACCTTTTGTTTCATCCAGTTGATCTGTATTACACTCATACAGCCACTCCACTGTGTCCTGACAATACTCATATTACAACACAGTGCAGGATAATGTCAATGTATCATCATCAGCATCCTTCTGTTCCTAAACTGGAGAAATATAGAGAGAAAGACAACAAGAGTAAAATTAACTTCATCACTGTAATTATAATTATTGTAATGTTTCAGTATATTAACGAGACAGTTTGAACTGAAAACATGAACAAAATGTAGTGGTTCCTTATTCTAGCTAAATGTGTTTTTCTAAGAACTGAGACGGAAGTGTTTAGACATAAATGTGGTTACAACATCAGCTGAACTGTGGAGGTTTTATCCTCCAATGACGATCAAGTTTGCATCATAAGACTCCTTCAAACAAACACTTTATTAACACATAAGAGAAACAGTTGCTCTTTGAACTCATGGCAACATTTTTGGGGTCACTCTCTTAATTGAACTTTAATATAAACTGAGTAGAGACTTAAAGTAGTTCAGGCAGATACCTATAAGTTATATAAGAGTCATATGCTGCTAACACCTGTCAATCATTCATTTAGAAAGATTTGGTTGCTTTTCTGTTACTCCTCTGTCTTCTTGTCATACTGAGTACTATGCTGTGTTGTGTTGCTGTCTGCAGTTGAAATCATTGTTGTGTTTGAGTATTTTGTTTATTTACATGTATGTTCAACATTTATTCGCATGTTTGTGTTTAAGTGCTTTCTTTAGTTATTATTGTGAGTGCAGCATTTTCTTAGTTTGAGTGTATTGACAAGCATGCTTGAGTTAATTGACACAGGTGAACACAATGGAGGCAGTGATTGCAGACATGGACTGACATCTGCTTCAGCCAATCAACGGCTACAGGCTGGCCACACCAGCCAATGGTGACCCAGGGGAGGGTTTCTCTCCATCTATGTAGACAGAGCAGCAGGTTAGACTGAGCCCACACATCTTGCAAGTAGTGGAGGATGCCCATGCAGGCCGGAGGACAGATGCAGTAGTGTATTGGAGGCTTTTGGATGACCAGTGAATGATACGTGAGGCCTGTACTACGAAGCTGGATTAACATACCCAGGATATCTCTCCGTTACCTAGGGTGACTTACCCAGACATTCGCAATCCTGATAAGCGGTACTACGAAGCTGGTTATCAACTCGGTAATTGAACCCAGGGTTTTCCAATCTGGATCACTGCACGCTCACATAAAGGGGAGGTGTTTGCAGCGTCTGACCAATCACAAACATGCAGAAATCCAGCTTCGTAGTAAAGGCCTCTGGTGGTGAGTCAGCAGAGGAGGCCTTTGGATGACCAGTGGATGATACCTGGAGGTGTCGAGTCAGCAGAGAAGGCCTTGGCGAGGGGTGAGAGCAGGCTAGATGCCTGCGACAGCAGCACTGGAGGCCTTTGAACGCAGTTGGCAGAGGCAGGAGCTTCTGTCCAAAGCTGTAAGTTCCCTATAACCAGTTCACTATCTGTTGGTGAGGCTGGTCGCAATTGACATAACCCTGTGTATGAAGTGCAGACTGCTGGCTGTTTTACTTGGTTCCAGGAGTGGAGAAGAGGTATATTTCAGTTAGTTCAAGCTCACATTTTTGTGAGCTCCACATTAATTGTCTCTTATTTTAATGGACATAGTACGGAGGGATGCATGATACTACTAGTGCATCATTGGTATCAGCTGACAAAGCCTTCAAAATGAAATGACTTCTCCTTTGCTGACTGGCTGTGCTTCCCTCCAGACTGTTTCACCCTCTCAGTCTAAGTGCTTCCTCCACAGGCTGTGGATCCCTCTGGAGAACCGAGCCCCAGTTCAGTATTCAGGTTAAAGTGGGAAGAAGCAGCAGGTCTATTTGTCTGCACAGATAGGAAGCGCCACAGCTGACAGGATGTACTACTGTGTTTTGAAAGAAACTTCTTCTTTTTGGTTTATAAGTGCAATATTGGGTGCATTACTGCAACCTTCTGCTCCAGAGTGTGGATCAGATATTAAATCCTAATCATTAAACCTGTCTGTCTTATTAACTCAAAGAAAACTCTACTGCTCCACCCACTTGGTTTATTAAAGTTCCTCCTTCATGTATTGTCTTTGTTGATCATACTTAGTGAAATCTATGCTTAATAGTCTCCTCAGCTGTGTGTTCAAATGAGCTGGGACATATCAACAAAAATCTAAAATCATGCATCCGTAACAACAGATTAGATTTTTAGATTTGAACCAACCTGAATGAATTACAACAATGTTGTACAGATACAAAACACGACACCCCCCCCCCACACACACACACACACAACTGGCAAACAATTCTGTTCTGTCCAAACCTTATTTTGAGTAGAGATAGTTTTGCAATATTATCTTTGTAATTTTTGTTTCTGTATTTTGTTGTAATATGCAGTAATTTCACCGAAATCCCCCATTCTTGTGTTGTTGGTATTGGGAGTACTGTATTAGGTTGTATTCTAGCGCCCTCTGCTGGCCATTAGCAGACACTGCTTCATTTCCCGTCTCTCGTCAGTCTGCATTTATCCTGACTGAGTTACGTATTCAAGGCAGAGCGATCATAAAGTGTGAATTTGAAGTTTGAATGTTGTTTAAGTGCACACAGCAGTGTATTCATGCTTAATATTGTTATTGTAGATGAGTTGTGTAATTCTCTGTGGTTCTTTTTACCTGTAGAGATGAGTTTTTAAGGCTTAAAAAACTAGCTTAAACACGTTTAGCCTGTAACGTTGTGTGGCTGGTTTTCATCATTTTGGCTGTACAGATGCCACAACTGTTTCTGCTTTCTGCTGGTTACAGTGGTTGTGTAATACTAAAATATGTCAGCAGAGGGCGCATAGCGGTTAGGAGGAACCTAAAACCCCACAGAGGCAGCGCTGCAGAATAAATCCTGCAGCCAGGTGGAAAGGAAGCTCATGTTGTCTACCTCTGTGTTAATATATACAGCGACCACCATAGCTTCAGTAGCAGCCGGGTTTCCAACCACTTGGACTAACACCCATCAAGTTAGGGGGCAATAAAACTCACATCAACTCGTCCTCAACTCCTTCTCCTGCTAATCAGCCTCCTCATTAGTTAACTTTGTTCACCTGGACTCTCAGCTGCAGCTTCTCCGTATCAATCAGTCCTGTTGTCTCAATCTTTACTTCATACCAGACCGTCCAGCAATAATTCACGGACTGATTCATATCAACATGTATAATTGTGAGATACCTACGTTTCTTTTGACTTATGGCATCTATTGATCTGTGTCAATTCTGAGATCACCAGAATCTGGTCTTCCTCTCATCATCCAGATCTCAGCTCTGCCTTTATTCACCCCCACCAGTATCTAGACTCTAACAGGGGATATACCATTATAGATATGATGACATCATGATGGGGTCTAATCACCACAGACTTTACCACATTTCTTCATTATATGCATGTTCAATACAATAAATGTCACTTAAAAAAATGAATTCCCTCGTGATTGAATTCCTGTTATCTTCGTTTTCTGAAGTGTTGGTTTATTTCAGCTCTGAAAGAATCAGTCAGTCCAAAGTTCAGCTCACTGTAATATTTTAACCTGTTCATGTATTTCTTATTTTATTTCCTCCTTTCTTTTAACTGTTGCTGAATCAGGCGATCTGTAATGAGCTGACAGCCAGTTCTGCTATCAATATATTGTAGTAAAATATCTAAGTGTATTTTTGAAAAACTACAAGACTTTCATTAATCTGGGGTTCTGAGGGCTGAGAGATGTTTAGCAAGTTGCTGTTTCATCAGTAGATGGAACATATAATAATGAGGAAGTTATTTATAAGATGAGGAAGTTGAGAGGTGTGTGCAGTCTGTCCCTGCCTTTATCAAACTGTCCTCTCTCTGATGTGTGCTGTTATGCTGCCCTCTGCTGGACACAGGAGAGAAACACAGACAACTTGTACAAACCTCAGTGACTTTGAGAGGAAGACTCTGATAGCAAAATAAAACACTTCCACACACAGTTTCTTTTTCTGCACAGGATTTAACTGCAGTGATACTGTATAGCAGAGTAGTTTCATTCACCACAAAATATCTTTTTATTCACTTTACAGCATCTGTTTTAGTCTCTGACATACATCCACATTTTCTGTCTTTTAGGAAGAAAGTTGAGGACTAAATGATGGACTAAGTCACATGTTTAAAATAACATATCATGAACTTGTTATGAGGCTTTTTAAACAATTTTATTTGGTAATTATTCAAACACAGATCAGCCATCCAAAGTTCTTTACAATACTCAAAAGTAAAACAGTAGAAACATTGAAAGAATATAATCAATGAAGATTTAAAAACAAGTTGATAAATTCTAATTTAATACACTTATTATATTTCTGAATAAGCAACACCAGTCAAAGGATTTTCACAAATATTCATACATTTAAAATATTTAGCAAATTAAAAAAGAGTAATATGAAATCAGGCTGTAACTGAATATTATTTTTCTGTTCATTTTCAAACCTTGAAGCTAAAAGACTAAAATATTCAAACTCACTATATTGAATTTTATGATTGTACAATACATCTAATGAAAAACTATATATATATATATATTAAACATCACTGTAGATATATTTCCCTAACATTCAGTCTTGATACAGACTTGGTATCTTTACACACTTTGAGATGTTCACTAGATTTTAAAGCTCTGTTGGTTTGAACAAAGTTTCTCTTCACATGTTTCTCATGATGGATCCATCAACTATGAAGAAGTTAATGAATGAATAAATAGTAGAAGGACACTGAAGTAGTAAAAAGATAAGTTTGGTCTCTAATCCACTGGCTGCTAGTATAGACTACTGTGCATATTTACACAGAGGATGTAAAACAGTCATTAACACATGAAGTAAATGAATTGTTGGTGCTGCTCAATAAATTGCTGATCATAGAAACTAGATCAGGCAGTTTGATTGACAGGACAGATGATCAGAGGGGTGGAGTTCTTACCACCATTATTATTACAGGGATTGAAGAATGGGTAGAGTTTCTCAGTGAAGGAGCAGCCAGTAAAGGAGTAGATAAGAGCTGCAGCATCTACGTCATAAAAGGAGACCAGACCCTCCTCATAATCCACAAACACCCCCACCTTCTGAGGATGAGACTTCAGAGAGAGACGGACTGCAGGGTATTCAAGAGCTTTGTACTCAGTTTCATTTCTCAACCATATAGTCCAGAAACCATTCCGAGGGCTCAGAGAGGTTTTTCCCTTCCTGTCGATCGACTCTCTGGCCACTCCTAAATCCCATCTAGTCTTTCCTTTAACCTGAACCTCAAAGTAAAATCTGCCTGAAGACAAACTCTGGTTTCCCAACACATTTGAATAACGTTTAAATCTCTCTGGGTTGTCTGTGAGATTCTTCATCACATCACCATGATATACTTGTTTCCCATCAGCAGACAGGATGAGATCAGGATGAGCTGTATCAGGATCAAGAGTCACATTCACTGCATACTGCTGGACCCTCTTCAGCTCAGCCTCAAACTGGTTCTTCATCTTTGTGCTGAGCGTCTCCTCCAGCTGAGCCACAGTTTTCCCCTCAGTTGTCCCCTCAATTGTCACCACAGTTGTCCCCTCAGTTGTCCCCTCAGTTGTCCCCACAGTTGTCCCCTCAGTTGTCCCCACAGTTGTCAACACAGTTGTCCCCTCAGTTGTCCCCTCAGTTGTCACTACAGTTGTTGTCTCATTATATGATGATGGACGGTGGACGCTGATCACAGTCCCGTCTTTGGATGCCAACACTACAGAAATATTAGAGAGCAATCATTTCCAAAACTTGAGATGAACTTCCTGTCACAGAAGGTAGACATTCACTTCAAATGACCATATTCTACTCACTGCCATCTCCTTTAGTTATATGTATATATTAATGAATTGAATTGAGCCTCACAGCAGATGAAGACACGACACACCAGAATCACCAGAATCCCCAGAATCCCCAGAAACACCAGACAGGTCTTCAGTTCGGTTCCAGCACAGACTCTTGGTTTGGCAGCTTGTTGCTCTGAGAATGTAAGTCAATGTAATTAATATACATTGTACCTAACTGAAAGAGAGCCCTGCAGCTGATTTCCTCTGTTTTCCCACAAAAAGACAGCAGGTGGTAGAAAGAAGAGAATAATAAGTTGGTCTGTAAGTATGATCCAGACTTTTTATTTAAACACTGGAGCTTGGTCATGTTAGTTTTTTTAGAAATGGCTCCAAATACTAACAACAGTGATCATGTTTTCAGAGAGTAGTTCTGTGTAAGGCAGACACTACTGAGCATGTGCAGCTTTGAGTAGATTTACCTTCATGAACTTCAAGTAGAGGACGAGGAGTCGGACGGGAGGAAGGTCCTCTGTTCTCTTTAGCACCCAGATAATCACTGAAATTCACTGAGAGAGATATCAGTAATTAATAATTAATAAAATAAAATATTATAATGGGCTGTTTATGAATGACAATAATGACAATAAACTTGGTAAGTTCTCTCTTAATTTCAAATGCTTTCTTGTCTGTTTTTATGTTGTACGCTTCATGTCGTCTGCTGTCGCCATGCTATGTTGTTTATTGTGCTTATGTCCGTTGCATGTTAGAGACGCTATGCTCCGGTAGACGGAAGTTAAGCAGTTCAGTCAAGTGATAAAGACAACGCTATTCTCCAAAGTTAAAAGCTGATGCGGTGGCAAGCTGTGGGATGTAAAGCTGACATTTAGACTTCTAATATTGCATTGTACCTTCCGTGTGTCCGTTTGTATCTATTCTCCTTAGCTTTATAAATGTTTGAATGAATCGCGGGCCGGTATATTTCCTGGTTTGCCGTGGGGCATTTTGGGAGCTGTAGTTCAGCTGTAGTTTCCTGCTTAGCCTATACAAAACGAATGCACTTTTTGCTTTTTGATTGAATTTAATATGGTGCTTAATATTTGACTTGTGAAGCGCACATTCAAATTATGAAATTAGTATTTCGAAATGAAATGATTTATATATTTGTATTTTGATGAATGTATGATTTGATAAATGTTATTTATAATGGGATATGGGTTAATGTTATTTAATGTTACTTATTGTTGCTTATTGGGCTATTGAGGTAAAAGATTGATGGGCTGTGTTTGTAGTATGCACATGAAATTTGAAACGCTGCATTCCTCATTCTTTTTAGGTTTATTACCTGACTGGTTCCCTTTTGTGGAAAAAATAAACAAAAACAAATGTGGAATACCGAGTAATATCCGTTTTGTACACTGGGTTGCCCTTTCCGTGGGGAGAACACGGAACAGTGGAAGTGAAGACTCTTCCACTCTTCCTGTGACTGACCTTCTGGTCCTGAGCTGATGTCTGATAAACTCTGCAGCAGATCATTCCTGTTGATCGTCTTTAAAAGCTTCTTGGTCGCCTCCACAGCTCCAGGAAGTTGGTAGGTCTGCACCATCAAATCCACGGTGTGTCGTCTCTCTGCATTCTGCAGCTGGGATGCTTTGATGGTTTGGTAGCCTGCCAGTCTTTCATACTTTAGGAGACACTTGAAGTCCTCGAATTCCTCATCTCTCAAATCCTCCAGAGTTTTCAAGAGGTCCTTCTTTCTCACCATCTTTTCCTGTTAAAATTACAGAATATTTTCAGCATCAAAGATTTTCCATTCCCACAAACACCAGTCCACAGCCAGACTTTCACCTGTCATTGTGTTTATGTTTAACTTTCAGTCAACAAGACTCAAAGAAATTGTGCCACAACATCAGTTGTGTAAGTTTATTACATGTCACACTGTGTCAGAGAGCACCAACAAAGTCTCAGTCACACTCTGTGTTTGACTGTTTGATATCAGTTTGAAGATTTTTGTCAGTTTGTGTGATGAATGTGAATCATAAATGGAAGATAACTCACAGTCTGAGGTTCAGGAAGATGTGTTTAACACTCACAGAGAGACAACAGCTGTCTTTTTCCTGACTGAAGTCTTGTTGGTTGTAGATTCTTCTGCAGACTGAGAGAACTGAATCTGTGGAGTCTTTATGAGCCAGTCAGCAGAGCTGAGAGACATGAAGAGAGATGAACGTCTCAAACAGGAACTAAAACCCCACATTTCTTCATGTGAGAGAAAAACAGAGCATGATAGGTTAAAAGTAGTCCAGTATGTTGTGTCTCTGCACAACTCGTGACACATTCAATTGACATGGACTATAAACCACCCAGCAAACATGCCCATGTGGGTCCCATAGTCATCTTGCCCTCTTGGACTTTGGTCTGTGGGCAACCAACAGAAAACCCACATGGACCCAATCAGTGGTGAATAATTCCTACTTGATTATTGTCATGGTCATTTATTCATTTTAGTCTGGATTTCCCCCTCTGGTCTAAAGAATGCAAGAGGTCTGCACATTCTGTGTCTATAAATACCAGTTTGTATCTGTTTGCATCATATTGTAATTTTTTTAAATTTTGAACCCTGGTGCCCTGAGATAACTTCTGTTGTGGTTTGAGGCCATATAAATAAAACTGAACTGAAATAAATTTAAGCTACACACATTTAACAAAAGGTTTAGAGTTCTGCTTCACATACTCTTTGTTTCTGGCCAAGTATACGTGCTCTCAGTCAACATACGATCTGAGCTCAACCGCTGTATCTTTGCCTGTTGCCCAATAAAGCAACATGTGGTCTCAGACACCATCTTGAACATGAGTCCATCAGCCATTTTAAATCTTTTGAGTTTTGCCTGTTTTCACATGAACACACACACACACACACACACACACACACACACACTGTCTATTTAATGTTGTACAGGAGTGAATATTGCCAAATTCTCCTCTACACATAACTCCAAAATCCTTCAACCTGTACTAACTATTGATATGGTAATTGTCCGTCCGTCCGTCTTCTTCCGTTTATCCGGAGTCGGGTAACGGGGGCAGCAGCCTAAGCAGGGAAGCCCAGACTTCCCTCTCCCCAGCCACTTGGTTCGGCTCAGCTCCCTCTTCACCACGATGGATCTGTACAGAGCCTGCATTACTGCAGACACCGCACCGATCCGCCTTGTCGATCTCACGCTCCATCCTTCCCTCACTCGTGAACAAGACCCCGAGGTACTTGAACTCCTCCACTTGGGACAGGATCTCATTCCCGACCCGGAGAGTGCACTCCACCCTTTTCCGGGTTGAGGACCATGGACTCGGATTTGGAGGTGCTGATTCCCATCCCATCACGGTTGGAGGTGACCCAATCCTGAGGTCACCAAACCAGACCCCCTCAATGCCCTGACTGCACTTAGAAATCCTGTCCATAAAGATTATGAACAGAATTGGTGACAAGGGGCAGCCCTGGTGGAGTCCAACCCTCACCGGAAACGAGTCCGACTTATTACCGGCAATGCGGACCAAGCTCTGACACCGGTAATACAGGGAAGGAACGGGCTCCTATATATGTTTTCCATCATAAGGGTTGTTTTGAGCTATGCTTTGTCTTGTCCCTCCCCCAGGACCTGTTTGCCATGGGTGACCCTACCAGGGTCATAAAGCCCCCGACAACTGAGCTCCTAGGGTCATTGGGACATGCAAACCCCTCCACCACGATAAGGTAGTAGCTCAGGGAGGGGTATGGTAATTGTGTTTGCAGTTATATAGTATAGCTTATTGTATTTATTGAAACTGAATCATTCTCATAATGAGACTCAATCAACTGGATACCTTTTTTCCAGGTTAGCTCCCCTGAGGTTTACAAACTATTTTCACAGTAAGTTATCTCAAGGCCTCACAAAACTCAAGTTTTTCTGTATTTAATAAATATTTGCAACCCAAACGAGACATAATGAAAGGTGACAGAAAAAAACACCCTTCAGTATTATTAAATGTTTATATTTTTATAACAACCTAATTTAGTCTATACTATAGAGAGATGCCTGTGGAAAATATAATGCAGACACTGCTGAATGTTCTGGGGAAATGAGCCTAACAAATGAGATCAGGCTAAAGCGGTTCCATAAAGGCCGATCTACGTTCACGCAATCAAACTAATTCAAGACAGGCTCAAGTATTCATGAGCAGCCCACAATGTCGAACACAGATCAAATGGATTCACAACAGGGGCGATTGCTCTGAGACAACAAGGGAAGCTCGGCTTCCCCTAAAATTTCATCAAATAAATTGTCACAACTGTCATATTAAATTCACACTAAAATTATATTTACATCAAATCTGCACTTGAATGCGTTCAATTTTACAACTATGACTTCCTGTAACCAGCTGTTTATTGCCAACACTTATTTTCCGACGTGATTTCCCATCACACCATTGCAGTCCGCTGCGGACGCTGAGCGTCAATGATGTTCAATGAAGCTTCTCCCAACAGCTGTTTTGGGCTAGGGCGGGACAAGCCAGGATAAGACGCTCATTGAATACGATAATATACGACAAACTCGTCCCGCCCCTGGACGCTGAGCGTCTCTGGCGGTCAATGGAGCAGTGGGCGGGGTCGGACGCTCTGCTTCTGTATGATGATTGGATGAAATGTTTTGTAGGTCTCAAAGCCCTTGACAGACAGCTTTGGATAGGCTGACTCTTCTGAGTGTAGTTTTGTAGCTTGACTTTCTCGCTAAATCTGGCGACTTTCCAACTCTTCTTGGCGACTTTTTTTCTCAAAAGCGACTATCGACAAATCTAGCGAGTTTTTCTGGTGTTATTAGAGAGTTTTCTGATGTTTTAGAGACTCTGACATGAAAGCACGTATCACTCTGTCCTCAACGAGCAGCGGGTGCTGCTGCGAGCCCTGCCCCCCCCCCGTCCCAAAGCACTCACAGTCAGGTTCACAGCAGCCTCGTACAGCAGTCCCAGTTGCAGTCCGAGCAGAGAGGAGAGTTACATTGCAAAATGGTACAGAAAACAATATGATTGGTCTAATTAATTAGATTAGATTAGGTCTTATATATTAAATATGAATTAACACGTTTATGTTGAATAATTCAGGTGTTAAGTGTTTGTGTGTTGATGTGGTTTTATGGCATAGATGAAGCATACAACAGCCTCAATTAAACACTCCTTTTCTTGTAACTGCCTCTCTTCAATATGACAAGTTTTATGATGAAGATGTAAAGTGAGCTTCCCCTGTTTAAAACACCAGCAGCCGCCACTGATTCACAATGACAAAATCCACCACAAAAGAGCCACAGAGAAGCAGCAGTCTGCAGGACACACTTCTGCTGAAGACATATGAAGAAATAGCTGATTGATTGAATGGGTCTGATCTGTCTCTGAAGGTGCACTCTTGTTGCAGTGCCCTGTGTACTATAGCTGCTCTGTCATGTACAAGCTCCTCAATCAAGGGACACGTCTTCACTAACAGAGAAACAGTGCATGGGTTGAGGTCGTTATATAGACTGGACCTTAATCAAAAAGGGAAAAGCTGAGACATGCATCCACTAAACACGACTTAGTTGACTTTTTATACATTATTTTAAATGTACTAATCAACAACCAATACCTTGAAAACAGCGCTTCCTACCAGGAAAATAGCAGTTAAAGACATGTGGATTTAAATATTACAGATCTTGTCCAAACATTTTTGCCTACATACACACGTTAAGTTGACTATGTTTGCTTTATGGAACCGAATCTGCTGGAAAATGAGCCAGACTAACAAAATAAGCCTGGCTTATTGGGTAATCGTGCTTTATGGAACAGGTAAGCCACACACAGAGATCACAATAAGACGGTTCATTCACATCACAATCACAAACACTCTGAAGAATAGCAGCTAATTAAACTTTAAAGTCACTCAGAGGAACAAATGACTCTGACTTTAAGCTGTTTAACTGTGTTTCAGTTCATCCCAGTACTGAGGTGATACTGGAAACCAGTCACAGTTGGTTTGTATTTTAGCTTGTGAGGAGAGACGTAAGTTTTGTGTTAATGCTGGTTGTTGAAACACAGTAAATATAATCAGCTGTACTCACCAGTGTTTGAGTCGGTCGTTGAGAATAAAGAGAAAAGAGTTGTGTCAACAGCAGCTCTTCGTGTTTCTGAGTATATTTGTGGGTTTTCTCTTTTGCTGCTTGGTTATGAGGTTTTTACTTCCTCTTATCAACTTCCTCTTATCACTCCTTATTTTAATGTGAAGTGCTGACCTTTCCTCATTTCTTCATTATGTGCACGTTAAAGCACTTTCAATGAGCTGACGGTAAATTCTGCTTTAAATTTTGGTCAAATCTAATTACATTGAATCTGATGCAATCTAATCTGACATACTCTGAATTAGATTGGATCAAATGTATTATTGTTATGTTAGATCTCAGCGTTATAATTATCATTATAAATGAACACCTGAACATACAGTACCTAAGCAACCACTTGATAACATCCTGATCGCTGTTGGCTTTTAACAGTTTCAGATTAAGTAACTCAGATTGAGGACTTTTCAGAAGAGCAGAAATGTTAAAGATAATAACAGTGAGTCCAGAATAAGAGTAACACAATCCAGTGTAATGTAATACAGGAGACAAATGCTCCACAAGGCCTATGCTCATCTGGATGTGTCAGGAGGTTATGTAAGGATTCTTCTCTTTGACTTTTCAAGTGCATTTAACACCATCCAACCTTCTTTATTGAGAGACTAGCTTGAGGTGATGGGGCTGGATCCTAACATCACCAGCTGGATTACTGACTATCTGACTGGACGACCACAGTTTGTTCGCCTGGGGGGGAAAGTGTCTCCAGGATGGTGATGAGCAGCACTGGGGCTCCTCAGGACTGGAAGCTGTAAATGTCACATGGGATCTGCAGGGAACTCCAAACCCCCCCACGTCTGGGAAATCATCACTATTACCCTCAAGCTGCCACATCACTCTGCCTAGACATTCTCCATATGTCATCATAGAACAGGATAATGTCACCTTAACATCACAATTTTGTGAGAAAAAGACAACAAGAGTAAAAGACAGTTGGAGCTGAAAACTTAAAGAAATGAATACTCACTGGTAACAACAGACGGATACACCACAGAGTCTGGACCTTGTTGTTGTCCTGATGTGTCGAACTGTTTGCAGACGTAACGACCAACATCGTTAAATGTGACACTCGTTATAACCAGAGAGCAGTCCGCTGTAACACTCAGTCTGTCTGATTTATCGTTGGCATTAATATTTCCAAGGGTAATCAGCTCTACTTCTTGTGACCAATGTCTTTGACTGTACATCCAGGTAGTGCTGTCACATTTGTCCTGACCCTCTATCACATTTTTACAAGGCAAAGTGATGTCATCTCCATCTCTGACAATGAGGTAGTCATCTTGTCCTGTTACTGCTGCTGAGAAGACGACAGAGAGAAACATGAAAAATGAGCTTTAATGAGGAAATAACTGTAAATATGTATTATTTGTATCCTTACCTCTAAACTGAAGAAGCACAATCAGAAATAAAGATATTTTAATCCATTTGAATTCAACCATTGTGTTGCTGTGAACGGTCGACGTGTCTGTTCGAGTATTTCTTTGACAGAGGTACAACATCATGGTAAAATGTGAGAACGATAAAAGAGACGAAGCTGAAACAGATGGGGATGTTGCAACAAGCCTTTTAAAGGAGTTGTTTTTACCATATCGATATCCCCAAAGGACATGTAAAGTCTGTGGGCTGAGCAGGAAACTCATGGATCCAGCTCTTATAAAACATCTATAGATTTATTGTGTGTTAGATTGAAATATTAGATTGATATTTTAACCTGTTCATGTATTTCTAATTTTATTTCCTCCTTTCTTTTAACTGTTGCTGAACCAGGTGATCTGTAATGAGCTGACAGCCAGTTCTGCTATCAATATATTGTAGTAAAATATCTAAGTGTATTTTTGCAAAACTGTAAGACTTTCATTAATCTGGGGTTCTGAGGGCTGAGAGATGTTTAGCAAGTTGCTGTTTCACCAGTAGATGGAACATATAATAATGAGGAAGTTATTTATAAGATGAGGAAGTTGAGAGGTGTGTGCAGTCTGTCCCTGCCTTTATCAAACTGTCCTCTCTCTGATGTGTGCTGTTATGCTGCCCTCTGCTGGACACAGGAGGGAAACACAGACAACTTGTACAAACCTCAGTGACTTTGAGAGGAAGACTCTGATAGCAAAATAAAACACTTCCACACACAGTTTCTTCTTCTGCACAGGATTTAACTGCAGTGATACTGTATAGCAGAGTAGTTTCATTCACCACAAAATGTCTTTTTATTCACTTTACAGCATCTGTTTTAGTCTCTGACATACATCCACATTTTATGTCTTTTAGGAAGAAAGTTGAGGACTAAATGATGGACTAAGTCACATGTTTAAAATAACATATCATGAACTTGTTATGAGGCTTTTTAAACAATTTTATTTGGTAATTATTCAAACACAGATCAGCCATCCAAAGTTCTTTACATGAAACTATGAAGGTAATAAAAAAATCAAAGATATCAAAAGATAAAACAGTAGAAACAGTGAAAGAATATAATCAATGAAGATTTAAAAACAAGTTGATCAATTCTAATTTAATACATGTATCATATTTTTGAATAAGCAACAGCATTCAAAGGATTTTCACAAATATTCAATAAATTTAAAATATTCAGCAAATTAAAAAAAGAGTAATATGAAATCAGGCTGTAACTGAATATTATTTTTCTGTTCATTTAAAACCTTGAAGCTAAAAGACACACAATAAAATATTCAAGCTCACTATATTGAATTTTATGACTGCATCAATACATCTAATGAAAAACTATAGATATAAATATATTGAACACCACTGTAGATATATTTCCCTAACATTCAGTCTTGATACAGACTTGGTATCTTTACAAACTTTGAGATGTTCACTAGATTTTAAAAGCTCTGTTGGTTTGAACAAAGTTTCTCTTCACATTTCTCATGATGGATCCATCAACTATGAAGAGGTTAATAAATAAATAGTGGGAGGACACTGAAGCAGTAAAAAGACAAGTTTGGTCTCTAATCCACTGACTGCTAGTATAGACTACTGTGCATATTTACACACAGGATGTAAAACAACCATTAACACATGAAATAAATTAACCGTTGGTGCTGCTTAATAAGTTGTTGATCATAGAAACTAGATCAGGCAGTTTGATTGACAGGACAGATGATCAGAGGGGCGGAGTTTTTACCACCATAATTATTACCAGGACTGAAGTATGGGTAGAGTTTCTCAGTGAAGGAGCAGCCAGTAAAGGAATAGATAAAAGCTGCAGCATCTACGTCATAAAAGGAGACCAGACCCTCCTCATAATCCACAAACACCCCCACCTTCTGAGGCTGAGACTCCAGAGAGAGCTCGACAGTAGGGCTATTACAACCTTTGTACTCATTTCCATTTCTCAAAACTATAGTCCAGAAACCATCCTGAGGTGTCAGTGTGATGTTTCCCTTCCTGTTGATCGACTCTCTGGCCACTCCTAAATCCCACTCAGTCTTCTCTTTAACCTGAACCTCAAAGTAAAATCTGCCTGAAGACAAACTCTGCTTTCCTAACACAATTGCATAACGTGTAAATCTCTTTGGGTTGTCTGGGAGATTCTTCTTCACATCACCACAGTAAACTTGTTTCCCATCAGCAGACAGGATGAGATTAGGATTCGCTGTATCAGGATCAAGAGTCACATCCACTGCATACTGCTGGACCCTCTTCAGCTCAGCCTCAAACTGGTTCTTCATCTGTGTGCTGAGCGTCTCCTCCAGCTGAGCCACAGTTGTCCCTTCAGTTGTCCCCTCAGTTATCAACACAGTTGTCGCCTCAGTTGTCACTACAGTTGATGTCTCATTATATGATGATGGATGGTGGACGCTGATCACAGTCCCGTCTTTGGATGCCAACACAACAGAAATATTAGAGAGCAATCATTTCCAAAACTTGAGATGAAACTGCTAAATATGTCACTTCCTGTCACAACAGGTAGACATTCACTTCAAATGACCATATTCTACTCACTGCCATCTCCTTTGGTTATATGTATATATTAATGAATTGAATTGAGCCTCACAGCAGATGAAGACGCGACACACCAGAATCACCAGAAACACCAGAATCCCCAGAAACACCAGACAGGCCTTCAGTTTGGTTCCAGCACAGACTCTTGGTTTGGCAGCTTGTTGTTCTGAGAATGTAAGTCAATGTAATTCAATGTAATTAATTGTACCTAACTGAAAGAGAGCCCTGCAGCTGATTTCTACTAAGTTGGTCTGTATGTATGATCCAGACTTTTTATTAAAACACTGGAGCTTGGTCATGTTAGTTTGTTTAGAATCAGCTCCAAAGACTAATAACAGTGATCATGTTTTCAGAGAGTAGTTCTGTGTAAGGCAGACACTACTGAGCATGTGCAACTTTGAGCAGATTTACCTTCATGAACTTCAAGTAGAGGACGAGGAGGAGTCGGACGGGAGGAAGGTCCTCTGTTCTCGGAAGCGCCCAGATCATCACTGAAATTCACTGAGAGAGATATCAGTAATTAATAATTAATAAAATATTATAATATGCTGTTTATGAATGACAATAATATCACAGCGTTCGTGTTAATAAAACTGATTTAAACTGAGAATGACTTTATTAGAGTGGAAGTGAAGACTCTTCCACTCTTCCTGTGACTGACCTTCTGGTCCTGAGCTGATGTCTGATAAACTCTGCAGCAGATCATTCCTGTTGATCGTCTTTAAAAGCTTCTTGGTCGCCTCCACAGCTCCAGGAAGTTGGTAGGTCTTCACCATCAGATCCACGGTGTCTCGTCTCTCTGCATTCTTCAGCTGGGATGCTTTGATGGTTTGGTAGCCTGCCAGACTTTCATACTTTAGGAGACACTTGAAGTCCTCGAATTCCTCATCTCTCAAACCTTCCAGAGTTTTCAAGAGGTCTTTCTTTCTCACCATCTTTCCCTGTTAAAATTACAGAATATTTTCAACATGAAAGATTTGCCATTCCCACCAACACCAGTCCACAGTCAGACATTCACCTGTCATTGTATTTAAGTTAAATGTATCACATATATTGCAGGCTAAATGTGCTGTAAGGTTTAATTACAGTGAGCATTGAAGGACAATAACAATGTTTATGACTGATTGAGCAGTAAAGGCTTGGTTCAGATTTGTAAACTGGTATTGGAGTGTGGGGCCAGAAGAGCTGATAACTTTTAGTCAACAAGGCTAAAAGAAATTGTGCCACAACATCAGTTTTGTAAGTTTATTACATGTCACACTGTGTCAGACAGCACCAACAAAGTCTCAGTCACACTCTGTGTTTGACTGTTTGATATCAGTTTGAAGATTTTTGTCAGATTGTGTGATGAATGTGAATCATAAATGGAAGATAACTCACAGCCTGAGGTTCAGGAAGATGTGTTTAACACTCACAGAGAGACAACAGCTGTCTTTTTCCTGACTGAAGTCTTGTTGGTTGTAGATTCTTCTGCAGACTGAGAGAACTGAATCTGTGGAGTCTTTATGAGCCAGTCAGCAGAGCTGAGAGACACGAAGAGAGATGAATGTCTCAAACAGGAACTAAAACTACACATTTCCTCATGTGAGAGAAAAAGAGCATGGTTGCTTAAAAGTATTCCAGTATGTTTGGTCTCTGCACAAGTCATGACACATTCAATTTACATTCAATTCACATGGACTATAAACCACCCAGCAAACATGCCCATGTGGGTCCCATAGTCATCTTGTCCTCTTGGACTTTGGACTGTGGGCAACCAACAGAAAACCCACATGGACCCAATCAGTCAGACATTCTCCTGTCGTTGTCTTTAAGTTAAATGTATGACATGTATTGCAGGCTAAATGTGCTCTAAAGTTTAATTACAGTGAGAATTGAAGGACAATAATAATGTTTAGAGTAAAGGTTTGGTTCAGATTTGTAAACTGGTATTGGAGTGTGGGGCTAGAAGATCTGATAACTTTCAGTCAACAAGACTAAAAGAACATCCAGGGCCCTAAGGAACTCCAGGCAGATCTCATCCACCCCCGGGGCCCTGCCACCGAGGAGCTTTTTGATCACCTTGGTGACCTCAGTCCCAGAGATAGGTGAGCTCACACCCGGGTCACCAGGCTCGGTGGGATTGAGGAGGTCTACGAAGGATTCCTTCCACTGATCCACAATGTCCCGAGTCGAGGTCAGCAGCACGCCGCCGTCCCCACCGTACACAGTGTTGACGATGCACTGCTTCCCCCTCCTGAGACGCCGGATGGTGGTCCAGAACCTCTTCGAAGCCATCCGGAAGACGTTCTCCATGGCCTCACCGAACTCGCCCCATGTCCGGGTTTTTGCCTCAGCGACCGCCGTAGCTGCGCTCCGCTTGGCCTGCCGGTACCTGCCTGCTGCCTCCGGAGTCCCACAGGCCAAAAAGTCCCTATGGACTTCTTCTTCAGCTTGACGGCATCCTTCACCACCGGTGTCTACCACCTCTTCGGGCTAGGCCCGGCCGCCAGGGGCTCACCACCCAGCCCCACCCCCAGGCCTGGCTTCTTGGAGGGGGGGGGGGGGGGCGGTGACCCGCGTCCGGGTGAGGGAAACGTGGTTCCATATATGTTTTCCATCATATATCATATAGGGTTGTTTTGAGCTACGTTTTGTCTGGTCCCTCCCCCAGGACATGGCTGACCCTACCAGGGGCATAAAGCCCCTGACAACTGAGCTCCTAGGGTCATTGGGACACACAAACCCCACCACCACAATAAGGTAGTAGCTCAGGGAGGGGTATAGTAATTGTGTTTGTAGTTATATAGTATAGCTTATTATATTTATTGAGACTGAATCATTATCATAATGAGACTCAATCAACTGGATACCTTTTTCCAGGTTAGCTCCCCTGAGGTTTACAAACTATGTTCATAGTAAGTTATCTCAAGGTCTCACAAAACTCAAGTTATTCTCTATTTAGAAAATATTTGCAACCCAAACGAGACATAATGAAAGGTGACAGAAAAAACCACCCTTCGGTATTATTAAATGTTTATATTTTTAAAGGCCGATCTACGTTCACGCAATCAAACTAATACAAGACAGCCTCAAGTATTCAGACTAATTGCGTGTGCACGCCATTCATGAGCACCCAACAACGTCGAACACAGATCTAATGGATTCACAATCACAAAATCCACCACAAAAGAGCCACAGAGCAGCAGAAGACATATGAAGAATTTAAACATATAATCACAAAAAACTATAAATAAAATCCAAGAGAAAAGCTGGACGGAAATAGCTGATTGATTGAATGGTTCTGATCTGTCTCTGAAGGTGCACTCTTGTTGCAGTGCCCTGTGTACTATAGCAGCTCTGTCATGTACAAGCTCCTCAATCAAGGGACAGGTCTTCACTAACAGAGAAACAGTGCATGGGTTGAGGTCGTTATATACACTGGACCTTAATCAATTAACAGAAAAAGGGAAAAGCTGAGACACGCATCCACTAAACACGTCTTAGTTGACTTTTTATACATTATTGTAAATGTACTAATCAACAACCAAACCTTTAAAACAGCGCTTCCTACCAGGAAAATAGTAGTTAAAGACATGTTTGCTTTATGGAACCGAAACTGCTGGAAAATGAGCCAGACTAACAAAATAAACCTGGCTTATTGGGTAATCCTGCTAAAAGGAACAGGTAAGCCACACACAGAGATCACAATAAGACAGTTCATTCACATCACAATCACAAACAATCTGAAGAATAGCAGCCAATTAAACGTTAAAGTCACTCAGAGGAACAAATGACTCTGACTTTAAGCTGTTTAACTGTGTTGCAGTTCATCCCAGTACTGAGGTGATACTGGAAACCAGTCACAGTTGGTTTGTATTTTAGCTTGTGAGGAAAGACGTAAGTTTTGTGTTAATGCTGGTTGTTGAAACACAGTAAATATAATCATCTGTACTCACCAGTGTTTGAGTCGGTCGTTGAGAATGAAGTGAAAAGAGTTCCTCGCGTTTCTGAGTATATTTGAGGCTTTTCTCTTTTGCAGCTTTTTTATGAGGTTTTTACTTCCTCTTATCAACTGTCATTTAAGTGTGAAGTACTGACAGTTACACATTTCTTCCTCATTTGTGTTTCTTAGTATATTTAAGGACTTTAAGCTTTTTTCTTTTGCAGCTTGGTTATGAGGTTTTTACTTCCTCTTATCAACTTCCTCTTATCACTTGTTATTTTAATGTGAAGTGCTGACCTTTCCACATTTCTTCATTATGTGCACGTTCAAAGCACGTTCAATGAGCTGACGGTCAATTCTGCTTTCAATTGTAGTCAAATCTAATTACAATCTGATGCAGTCTAATCTGACATACTCTGAATTAGATTGGATCAAATGTATTATTGTTATGTTAGATCTCAGCATTATAATTATCATTATAAATGACCACCTGAACATACAGTACCTAAGCAACCACTTGATAACATCCTGATCGCTGTTGGCTTTTAACAGTGTCAGATTAGGTAATTCAGATTGAGGACTTTTCAGAAGAGCAGAAATGTTAAAGATAATAACAGTGAGTCCAGAATAAGAGTAACATAAACGTAAAGAGACGTATGTAAATGTCGAGTCTCTACCAGGTGGTTTTACTGGATCATCATCATCATTGTTTGCAGACGTGTCGTTGTTGTTGTCTACTATTGACGTGTTTTCTGTTTCCGCTGAGTTGCCTGACCATGAAATTAGATAGAAAAACGCCAAAAAGATGACAAAAATATCTAATTTTATAACATCTGCAGTAACTGAGAAACAATTGTCATTGTATGAATTTAAATCCACTAAAATAAAAAAAACATATACTCTTTCTTACATGAGGACCGAGGGGTGAAGTTACACAGCTGTGTCTCGCCACTTACATTCAGTCAATTTACACTTAAATGACTTCTGATCAATCTTGGAAGTCTTAAATGTCACTTTGGCTTCGCAGGAACCTTTTGTTTCATCCAGTTGATCTGTATTACACTCATACAGCCACTCCACTGTGTCCTGACAATACTCATATTTCAACACAGTGCAGGATAATGTCACTGTATCATCATCAGCATCCTTCTGTTCCTAAAGTGGAGAAATATTGTTAGAGAGAAAGACAACAAGAGTAAAATTAACTTCATCACTGTAATTATAATTATTGTAATGTTTCAGTGTATTAATGAGACAGTTTGAACTGAAAACATGAACAAAATGTAGTGGTTCCTTATTCTAGCTAAATGTGTTTTTCTAAGAACTGAGTCGGAAGTGTTTAGACATAAATGTGGTTACAACATCAGCTGAACTGTGGGGGTTTAATCCTCCAATGACGATCAAGTTTGCATCATAAGACTCCTTCAAACAAACACTTTATTAACACATAAGAGAAACAGTTGCTCTTTGAACTCATGGCAACATTTTTGGGGTCACTCTCTTAATTGAACTTTAATATAAACTGAGTAGAGACTTACAGTAGTTCAGGCAGATACCTATAAGTTATATAAGAGTCATATGCTGCTAACACCTGTCAATCATTCATTTAGAAAGATTTGGTTGCTTTTCTGTTACTTCTCTGTCTTCTTGTCATACTGAGTACTATGCTGTGTTGTGTTGCTGTCTGCAGTTGAAATCATTGTTGTGTTTGAGTATTTTGTTTATTTACATGTATGTTCAACATTTATTTGCATGTTTGTGTTTAAGTGCTTTCTTTAGTTATTATTGTGAGTGCAGCATTTTCTTAGTTTGAGTGTATTGACAAGCATGCTTGAGTTAATTGACACAGGTGAACACAATGGAGGCAGTGATTGCAGACATGGACTGACATCTGCTTCAGCCAATCAACGGCTACAGGCTGGCCGCACCAGCCAATAGTGACTCAGGGGAGGGTTTCTCTCCATCTATGTCAGGTATGTCAAACTCATTCCACAAAGGGCCGTGTGGCTGCAGGTTTTCATGCCAACCAAGCAGGAGCACACCAGGCTCAACTCATTTAATCAGCTGAACTCACTCTTCAGTCAGCTGATTGGTGCACATGTGTGCTCCTGCTTGGTTGGAATGACAACGTGCAGCCACATGGCCCTTTGTGGAATGAGTTTGATATGCCTGGTAGACAGAGCAGCAGGTTAGACTGGAGGCTTTTTTGGACTGAGCCCACACATCTTGCAAGTAGTGGAGGATGCCCATGCAGGCTGGAGGAAAGATGCAGTAGTGTATTGGAGGCCTTTGCATGACCAGTGGATGATATCTGGAGGTGTCGAGTCAGCAGAGGAGGCCTTGGCGAGAGGTGAGAGCAGGCCGGACACCTGAGACAGCAGCACTGGAGGCCTTTGAACGCAGTTGGCAGAGGCAGGAGCTTCTGTCCAAAGCTGTGAGTTCTCTATAACCAGTTCACTGTCTGTTGGTAAGGCTGCATCTAGTCAGATGGGACGAGGGCTGTGGCTGCCTGGTTCACTGAGGGCTTAGGAACACCAAAGACTGAGGATTTGTGAACAGTTCAATGTCAGCCAGTTATGAAATTTAGACTTGAGATATATATAATCGATATAGAACACCCCTTCAAAGGTGGAGGTGGGGATGTCGGGATGACCAATTCCTGTCCTGGACCTACTACTTTCAATGTTGATTTTCTATGTGCTTCTCTCTCCTCTACTTTCTCTCTCTCCTCTTCATTTCTACTTCTCCTTCTATCTATTCCTTTTATCCCCAACCGGTCAAGGCACATTGAAGACTGGTTCTGCCTGAGGTTTCTTCCCATTAAATGGGAGTTTTTTCTTGCCACTGTCACCAAGTGCTGCTCGGTAGAAATGCATTTCATTAATCAATAACTAATTGTACAATTTAAACCATTTAGAAAATATACTTATGAATTCCAAAATAAATAATTTCAAAATCAATTTCAAAATGCAGTTTTAGAAACACCCCTCCCTGAGCTACTACCTTATCATGGTGGAGGGGTTTGCTTGTCCCAATTACCCCAGGAGCTCAGTTGTCGGGGGTTTTATGCCCGTGGTAGGGTCTCCCATGGCAAATAGGTCAGGGAGGAGGGGCCAGACAAAGAGTAGCTCACAAGACCCCTATGATGATCAAGAAAAATGGTTTTGCATGTCCCTTGCCTGGACGTGGGTCACCAGGCTCCCCCCCCCCCCGGAGCCAGGCCTGGGGGTGGGGCTCGGTGGCGAGCGCCTGGTGGCCGGGCCTTCGCCCATGGGGCCCGGCCGGGCACAGCCCAAAGACGGGACATGGGACCCTCCTCCCACAGACTCACCACCAGTGAGAGGGACCAAAGGGGTCGGGTGCGCTGTGAGCTGGGCGGCCGCCGAAGGCAGGGACCTTGGCGGTTCGACCCTCGGCTGCAGAAGCTAGTTCTAGGGACGTGGAACGTCACCTCTCTGGTGGGGATGAAGCCTGAGCTGGTGCGCGAGGTTGAGAAGTTCTGGCTAGATATAGTCGGCCTCACCTTGACGCATAGCAAGGGCTCTGGAACCAGTGTCTACGAGAGGGGGTGCCACTGGTGAGAGGCGCCGGGCAGGGGTGGCAATACTTAGTGCCCCCCGGCTTGGTGCCTGTATATTGGAGTTTACCCCAGTAGACGAGAGGGTGGCCTCCCTTCACCTTCAGGTGGGGGGATGGATCCTGATTGTTGTGTGTGCCTATGGTCCAAACAGCAGCTCAGAGTATCCACCCTTTTTGGACTCCTTGGAGGGGGTGCTGGAGAGTACTCCCCCTGGGGATTCCTTTGTTCTGCTGGGGGTCTTCAATGCTCACGTTGGCAGCGACAGTGAGACCTGGAGGGGCGGCCGGGATGAGAATCAGCACCTCCAAATCCGAGTCCATGGTTCTCAACCGGAAAAGGGTGGAATGCACTCTCCGGGTCGGGGACGAGATCCTGCCCCAAGTGGAGGAGTTCAAGTCGTGGGGGCAGCAGCCTAAGCAGAGAAGCCCAGACTTCCCTCTCCCCAGCCACTTCGTCTAGCTCTTCCTGGAGGATCCCGAGGTGTTTCCAGGCCCGCCGAGAGACAAAGTCTCTCCAGCGTGTCCTGGGTCTCCTACTGGTGAGACGGGCCCTGAACACCTCAACAGGGAGGCATCACCTCAACAGGGAGGCATCTGACCCTGGATAAAGCGGAAGAAGACGCACGCACGCACTCTTCACTAACAAAGACCACAATCTCTGTGTTTTAGTTTATTGGGTTTGGCAAGAAGATTCTGGAGTGGGTGAAGTTACACAGCCGTGTCTCGCCACTTACATTCAGTCAGTTTACACTTAAATGACTTCTGATCAATCTTGGAAGTCTTAAATGTCATTTTGGCTCCGCAGGAACCTTTTGTTTCATCCAGTTGATCTGTATTACACTCATACAGCCACTCCACTGTGTCCTGACAATACTCATATTACAACACAGTGCAGGATAATGTCACTGTATCATCATCAGCATCCTTCTGTTCCTAAAGTGGAGAAATATTGTTAGAGAGAAAGACAACAAGAGTAAAATTAACTTCATCACTGTAATTATAATTATTGTAATGTTTCAGTATATTAACGAGGCAGTTTGAACTGAAAACATGAATAAAATGTAGTGGTTCCTTATTCTAGCTAAATGTGCTTTTCTAAGAACTGAGACAGAAGTGTTTAGACATAAATGTGGTTACAACATCAGCTGAACTGTGGAGGTTTTATCCTCCAATGATGATCAAGTTTGCATCATAAGACTCCTTCAAACAAACACTTTATTAACACATAAGAGAAACAGTTGCTCTTTGAACTCATGGCAACATTTTTGGGGTCACTCTCTTAATTGAACTTTAATATAAACTGAGTAGAGACTTACAGTAGTTCAGGCAGATACCTATAAGTTATATAAGAGTCATATGCTGCTAACACCTGTCAATCATTAATTTAGAAAGATTTGGTTGCTTTTCTGTTACTCCTCTGTCTTCTTGACATACTGAGTACTATGCTGTGTTGTGTTGCTGTCTGCAGTTGAAATCATTGTTGTGTTTGAGTATTTTGTTTATTTACATGTATGTTCAACATTTATTTGCATGTTTGTGTTTAAGTGCTTTCTTTAGTTATTATTGTGAGTGCAGCATTTTCTTAGTTTGAGTGTATTGACAAGCATGCTTGAGTTAACTGATACAGGTGAACACAAAGGAGGCAGTGATTGCAGACATGGACTAACATCTGCTTCAGCCAATCAACGGCTACAGGCTGGCCGCACCAGCCAATAGTGACTCAGGGGAGGGTTTCTCTCCATCTATGTCAGGTATGTCAAACTCATTCCACAAAGGGCCATGTGGCTGCAGGTTTTCATGCCAACCATGCAGGAGCACACATGTGCACCAATCAGCTGAACTCACTCTTCAGTCAGCTGATTGGTGCACATGTGTGCTCCTGCTTGGTTGGAATGACAACGTGCAGCCACATGGCCCTTTGTGGAATGAGTTTGACATGCCTGATCTATGCAGACAGAGCAGCAGGTTAGACTGGAGGCTTTTTTGGACTGAGCCCACACATCTTGCAAGTAGTGGAGGATGCCCATGCAGGCTGGAGGAAAGATGCAGTAGTGTATTGGAGGCCTTTGCATGACCAGTGGATGATATCTGGAGGTGTCGAGTCAGCAGAGGAGGCCTTGGCGAGAGGTGAGAGCAGGCCGGACACCTGAGACATCAGCACTGGAGGCCTTTGAACGCAGTTGGCAGAGGCAGGAGCTTCTGTCCAAAGCTGTGAGTTCTCTATAACCAGTTCACTGTCTGTTGGTAAGGCTGCATCTAGTCAGATGGGACGAGGGCTGTGGCTGCCTGGTTCACTGAGGGCTTAGGAACACCAAAGACTGAGGATTTGTGAACAGTTCAATGTCAGCCAGTTATGAAATTTAGACTTGAGATATAGATATATATATATATATAAAGATATAGATATAGATATAGATATAGATATTGATATAGAACACCCCTTCAAAGGTGGAGGTGGGGATGTCGGGATGACCAATTCCTGTCCTGGACCTACTACTTTCAATGTTGATTTTCTATGTGCTTCTCTCTCCTCTACTTTCTCTCTCTCCTCTTCATTTCTACTTCTCCTTCTATCTATTCCTTTTATCCCCAACCGGTCAAGGCACATTGAAGACTGGTTCTGCCTGAGGTTTCTTCCCATTAAATGGGAGTTTTTTCTTGCCACTGTCACCAAGTGCTGCTCAGTAAAAATGTATTTCATTAATCAATAACTAATTGTACAATTTAAACCATTTAGAAAATATACTTATGAATTCCAAAATAAATAATTTCAAAATCAATTTCAAAATGCAGTTTTAGAAACACCCCTCCCTGAGCTACTACCTTGTCGTGGTGGAGGGGTTTGCTTGTCCCAATTACCCCAGGAGCTCAGTTGTCGGGGGTTTTATGCCCGTGGTAGGGTCTCCCATGGCAAATAGGTCAGGGAGGAGGTGCCAGACAAAGAGTAGCTCACAAGACCCCTATGATGATCAAGAAAAATGGTTTTGCGTGTCCCTCGCCCGGACGTGGGTCACAAGGCCCCCCCCCCCCCCCCCGGAGCCAGGCCTGGGGATGGGGCTCGGTGGCAAGCGCCTGGTGGCCGGGCCTTCGCCCATGGGGCCCGGCCGGGCACAGCCCAATGACGGGCCATGGGACCCTCCTCCCACAGACTCACCACCAGTGAGAGGGACCAAAGGGGTCGGGTGCGCTGCGAGCTGGGCGGCCGCCGAAGGCAGGGACCTTGGCGGTTCGACCCTCGGCTGCAGAAGCTAGTTCTAGGGACGTGGAACATCACTTCTCTGGTGGGGAAGGAGCCTGAGCTGGTGCACGAGGTTGAGAAGTTCTGGCTAGATATAGTCGGCCTCACCTCGACGCATAGCAAGGGCTCTGGAACCAGTGTCTTCGAGAGGGTTTGGACTCTCTTCCACTCTGGAGTTGCCACTGGTGAGAGGCGCCGGGGGGCAGGGGCAGGGCAGGCTTGGTGCCTGTATGTTGGAGTTTACGCCAGTGGACAAGAGGGTAGCCTCCCTCTGCCTTTGGGTGGGGGGAGGGATCCTGATTGTTGTTTGTGCCTATGGTCCAAACAGCAGCTCAGAGTATCCACCCTTTTTGGACTCCTTGGAGGGGGTGCTGGAGAGTACTCCCCCTGGGGATTCCTTTGTTCTGCTAGGGGGCTTCAATGCTCACGTTGGCAGCGATAGTGAGACCTGGAGGGGCGGCCGGGATGAGAATCAGCACCTCCAAATCCGAGTCCATGGTTCTCAACCGGAAAAGGGTGGAATGCACTCTCCGGGTCGGGGACAAGATCCTGCCCCAAGTGGAGGAGTTCAAGTCGTGGGGGCAGCAGCCTAAGCAGAGAAGCCCAGACTTCCCTCTCCCCAGCCACTTCGTCTAGCTCTTCCCGGAGGATCCCGAGGCGTTTCCAGGCCAGCCGAGAGACAAAGTCTCTCCAGCGTGTCCTGGGTCTCCTACCGGTGGGACAGGCCCTGAACACCTCACCAGGGAGGCATCTGACCCCGGATAAAGCGGAAGAAGACGCACGCACTCTTCACTAACAAAGACCACAATCTCTGTGTTTAGTTTATTGGGTTTGGGAAGAAGATTCTGGAAGAATCGCATGAGGTTGATAGTGGTTGGATGATGGAGGAGGGGGTCGAAGCTGGGGTCGGTCTTGTTCGGTGGGATGATAGGAGTTGAGGGGAGGGTTAAAAGGTCACCAGCGGTTGAGAATTTAGTTCCTATAATTAAACAGGGAGAGAGAAGGAGAATCACTGAGATCAAAGCTTCACCCATAACACCCATGTCTTTAGTGGTGGGAGGAACACAGAGAGAACATGCAAACTCACACAGAGTTAAATAAGTATACAGCTTGTTTTGTCTTTCTAAGATGCTTCTTTTCTCCTGTTGTTCTTTTTACACAAATCCAAACCAATCTCTACGTAAAAAGAGACACCAAAATACTGTAAAGAGACGTATGTAAATGTCGAGTCTCTACCAGGTGGTTTTACTGGATCATCATCATCGTTGTTTGCAGACGCGTTGTTGTTGTTGTTGTCTACTATTATCGTGTTTTCTGTTTCCGCTGAGTTGCCTGACCATGAAATTAGATAGAAAAACGCCAAAAAGATGACAAAAATATCTTATTTTATAACATCTGCAGTAACTGAGAAACAATTATGTCATTGTATGAATTTAAATCCACTAAAATAAAAAAAACATATACTCTTTCTTACCGAGGGGTGAAGTTACACAGCTGTGTCTCGCCACTTACATTCAGTCATTTTACACTTAAATGACTTCTGATCAATCTTGGAAGTCTTAAATGTCACTTTGGCTTCGCAGGAACCTTTTGTTTCATCCAGTTGATCTGTATTACACTCATACAGCCACTCCACTGTGTCCTGACAATACTCATATTACAACACAGTGCAGGATAATGTCACTGTATCATCATCAGCATCCTTCTGTTCCTAAAGTGGAGAAATATTGTTAGAGAGAAAGACAACAAGAGTAAAATTAACTTCATCACTGTAATTATAATTATTGTAATGTTTCAGTATATTAACGAGACAGTTTGAACTGAAAACATGGAAAAAATGTAGTGGTTCCTTATTCTAGCTAAATGTGTTTTTCTAAGAACTGAGTCGGAAGTGTTTAGACATAAATGTGGTTACAACATCAGCTGAACTGTGGAGGTTTTATCCTCCAATGATGATCAAGTTTGCATCATAAGACTCCTTCAAACAAACACTTTATTAACACATAAGAGAAACAGTTGCTCTTTGAACTCATGGCAACATTTTTGGGGTCACTCTCTTAATTGAACTTTAATATAAACTGAGTAGAGACTTACAGTAGTTCAGGCAGATATCTATAAGTTATATAAGAGTCATATGCTGCTAACACCTGTCAATCATTAATTTAGAAAGATTTGGTTGCTTTTCTGTTACTCCTCTGTCTTCTTGTCATACTGAGTACTATGCTGTGTTGTGTTGCTGTCTGCAGTTGAAATCATTGTTGTGTTTGAGTATTTTGTTTATTTACATGTATGTTCAACATTTATTCGCATGTTTGTGTTTAAGTGCTTTCTTTAGTTATTATTGTGAGTGCAGCATTTTCTTAGTTTGAGTGTATTGACAAGCATGCTTGAGTTAATTGACACAGGTGAACACAATGGAGGCAGTGATTGCAGACATGGACTGACATCTGCTTCAGCCAATCAACGGCTACAGGCTGGCCACACCAGCCAATGGTGACCCAGGGGAGGGTTTCTCTCCATCTATGTAGACAGAGCAGCAGGTTAGACTGAGCCCACACATCTTGCAAGTAGTGGAGGATGCCCATGCAGGCCGGAGGACAGATGCAGTAGTGTATTGGAGGCTTTTGGATGACCAGTGAATGATACGTGAGGCCTGTACTACGAAGCTGGATTAACATACCCAGGATATCTCTCCGTTACCTAGGGTGACTTACCCAGACATTCGCAATCCTGATAAGCGGTACTACGAAGCTGGTTATCAACTCGGTAATTGAACCCAGGGTTTTCCAATCTGGATCACTGCACGCTCACATAAAGGGGAGGTGTTTGCAGCGTCTGACCAATCACAAACATGCAGAAACCCTGCGGAGCAGACAACTATACCATGGAGGAGCAGACAATTATTATTCAACAATATCAAGAATTCAAACACATCATCCAGGCCAAAAGCAACACTGTTGCAGCAAAAGCCAGGAAGGAGTGCTGGCAGAAAATTGCAGACTCTGTTAATGCATAAATTCGTGAGATTACACAATGTTAATACATTTGACAATATAAACGGACAGCACTCTGATCACACAATGTCACTTTATTACGGCACAGACGTTTCGGGCAGAGTGCTTCCTCAGTGCCCTTCCTTTCATAGAGGCATTAAGTTAGTTTAATATTCAACATTCAAAATACAAACCTATTATGCGCTTCAACCATTTGAGTGAATGATGTCAAACAATTGATAAAAAATTGCATCTATCCCTAAAAACTCTTTCTCTCCTAAGCGCTCCTCTCGCGATCCGCGCACCAATGTTGACAGGATCTTTTAAGAATGGGCAGGCCATTTTCTAAGATAACTGATTGGTCAGGAGGTGGTGCTTTTGTACTCATTGATCTCTTATCCAGAAGATAACCTGCTCCGGAGCAGGTTAGCCGTTCAGCATAAGTTACCATGGTGATTTACCCCGGTAAAAAGTGAACCAGCTTCGTAGTACGGAAAACCCAGTGTTAACCCTGAAGTTCCCTCGATAAGAGAAAATCCAGCTTCGTAGTAAAGGCCTCTGGTGGTGAGTCAGCAGAGGAGGCCTTTGGATGACCAGTGGATGATACCTGGAGGTGTTGAGTCAGCAGAGAAGGCCTTGGCGAGGGGTGAGAGCAGGCTAGATGCCTGCGACAGCAGCACTGGAGGCCTTTGAACGCAGTTGGCAGAGGCAGGAGCTTCTGTCCAAAGCTGTAAGTTCCCTATAACCAGTTCACTATCTGTTGGTGAGGCTGGTCGCAATTGACATAACCCTGTGTATGAAGTGCAGACTGCTGGCTGTTTTACTTGGTTCCAGGAGTGGAGAAGAGGTATATTTCAGTTAGTTCAAGCTCACATTTTTGTGAGCTCCACATTAATTGTCTCTTATTTTAATGGACATAGTACGGAGGGATGCATGATACTACTAGTGCATCATTGGTATCAGCTGACAAAGCCTTCAAAATGAAATGACTTCTCCTTTGCTGACTGGCTGTGCTTCCCTCCAGACTGTTTCACCCTCTCAGTCTAAGTGCTTCCTCCACAGGCTGTGGATCCCTCTGGAGAACCGAGCCCCAGTTCAGTATTCAGGTTAAAGTGGGAAGAAGCAGCAGGTCTATTTGTCTGCACAGATAGGAGGCGCCACAGCTGACAGGATGTACTACTGTGTTTTGAAAGAAACTTCTTCTTTTTGGTTTAGAAGTGCATATTGGGTGCATTACTGCAACCTTCTGCTCCAGAGTGTTGATCAGATATTACATCCTAATCATTAAACCTGTCTGTCTTATTAACTCAAAGAAAACTCTACTGCTCCACCCACTTGGTTTATTAAAGTTCCTCCTTCATGTATTGTCTTTGTTGATCATACTTAGTGAAATCTATGCTTAATAGTCTCCTCAGCTGTGTGTTCAAATGA
This sequence comes from Scomber japonicus, assembly GCF_027409825.1. Taxonomy (NCBI): domain Eukaryota; kingdom Metazoa; phylum Chordata; class Actinopteri; order Scombriformes; family Scombridae; genus Scomber; species Scomber japonicus. Next base: position 2,513,204 of record NC_070579.1, on the reverse strand, counting down.
GCTGGGAAATGGCAACAAAAATCTGAAATCATGCATCCATAACAGTAGATATTCTCTCTTGCAAATAAGATTTGAACCAACCTGAATGAATTACAACAATGTTGTACAAATACAAAACATGAACCCTCCCCTACAATTTATATCAGTTTATTACAAACAATATTCACCTTTTATAGTAAAGCCATAATACTTTTTTACGAGACTCTGTCAAGACTTAAAGGTAATTCAACTACACATTAAAGACTGTAAAAATATAACCCAACTGGCAAACACTTCTGTTCTGTCCAAACCTTGTTTTGAGTAGAGATAGTTTTGATGGTAAAGGGTGAACTCACTGCCAGTTTATGTAACATGTGGAATATCATCTTTGTAATTTTTGTTTCTGTATTTTGTTGTAATATGCAGTAATTTCACCGAAATCCCCCATTCATGTGTTGTTGGTATTGGGAGTACTGTATTAGGTTGTATTCTAGCGCCCTCTGCTGGCCATTAACAGACACTGCTTCATTTCCCGACTCTCGTCAGTCTGCATTTATCCTGACTGAGAGTTACGTATTCAAGGCAGCGCGATCAGAAAGTGTGAATTTGAAGTTTGAATGTTGTTTAAGTGCACACAGCAGTGTATTCATGCTTAATATTGTTATTATAGATGAGTTGTGTAATTCTCTGTGGTTCTTTTTACCTGTAGAGATGAGTTTTTAAGGCTTAACAAACTAGCTTACACGCGTTTAGCCTGTAACGTTGTGTGGCTGGTTTTCATCATTTTGGCTGTACCGATGCCACAACTGTTTTTCTACTTTCTGTTGGTTACAGTGGTTGTGTAATACTAAAAGATGTCAGCAGAAGGCGCATAGCGGTTAGGAGGAACCTAAAACCCCACAGAGGCAGCATTGCAGAATAAATCCTGCAGCCAGGTGGAAAGGAAGCTAATGTTGTCTGCCTCTGTGTTAATATGTACAGCGACCACCATAGCTTCAGCGGCAGCCGGGTTTCCAACCACTTCTCCTAACACCCATCAAGTTAGGGGGGCAATAAAACTCACATCAACATGTATAATTGTGAGATACCTACGTTTCTTTTGACTTATTGTTTTCTCTTGATCTGTGTCAATTTTGAGATCACCAGAATCTGGTCTTCCTCTCATCATCCAGATCTCAGCTCTGCCTTTATTCATCACCACCACCAGTATCTAGACTCTAACAGGGGATATACCATTATAAATATGATGACATCATGATGGGGTCTAATCACCACAGACTTTAAGACATTTCTTCATTATATGCATGTTCAATAAAATAAATGTCACTTTAAAAAATGAATTCCCTCCTGATTGAACTCCTGTTATCATCTTTTTCTGCAGTGTTGGTTTATTTCAGCTCTGAAAGAATCAGTCAGTCCAAAGTTCAGCTCACTGTAATATTTTAACCTGTTCATGTATTTCTAATTTTATTTCCTCCTTTCTTTCAACTGTTGCTGAATCAGGCGATCTGTAATGAGCTGACAGCCAGTTCTGCTATCAATATATTGTAGTAAAATATCTAAGTGTATTTTTGCAAAACTGTAAGACTTTCATTAATCTGGGGTTCTGAGGGCTGAGAGATGTTTAGCAAGTTGCTGTTTCATCAGTAGATGGAACATATAATAATGAGGAAGTTATTTATAAGATGAGGAAGTTGAGAGGTGTGTGCAGTCTGTCCCTGCCTTTATCAAACTGTCCTCTCTCTGATGTGTGCTGTTATGCTGCCCTCTGCTGGACACAGGAGGGAAACGCAGACAACTTGTACAAACCTCAGTGACTTTGAGAGGAAGACTCTGATAGCAAAATAAAACACTTCCACACACAGTTTCTTCTTCTGCACAGGATTTAACTGCAGTGATACTGTATAGCAGAGTAGTTTCATTCACCACAAAATGTCTTTTTATTCACTTTACAGCATCTGTTTTAGTCTCTGACATACATCCACATTTTCTGTCTTTTAGGAAGAAAGTTGAGGACTAACTTATGGACTAAGTCACATGTTTAAAAAAAATATATCATGAACTTGTTATGAGGCTTTTTAAACAATTTTATTTGGTAATTATTCAAACACAGATCAGCCATCCAAAGTTCTTTACATGAAACATCAACAATAAAATAATTAGAGAATAAAACAATCAAAGATAAAACAGTAGAAACAATCAAAGAATATAATCAATGAAGATTTAAAAACAAGTTGATCAATTTTTATTTAATACAAGTATCATATTTTTGAATAAGCAACAGCAGTCAAAGGATTTTCACAAATATTCAATAAATTTAAACTATTCAGCAAATTAAAAAAGATTAATATGAAATCAGACTGTAACTGAATATTATTTTTCTGGTCATTTTCAAACCTTGAAGCTAAAAGACACACAATAAAATATTCAAGCTCACTATATTGAATTTTATGACTGCATCAATAAATCTAATGAAAAAATATAGATATAGATATATTGAACATCACTGTAGATATATTTCCCTAACATTCAGTCTTGATACAGACTTGGTATCTTTACAAACTTTGAGATGTTCACTCGATTTTAAAGCTCTGTTGGTTTGAACAAAGTTTGTCTTCACATGTTTCTCATGATGGATCCATCAACTATGAAGAGATTAATGAATGAATAATGGGAGGATACTGAAGTTAAAAGTAGAATCCAACTCTTCATTACACTGTAGATGTAAAACTTAATAATTAACACATGAAGTAAATTAACTGTTGGTGCTGCTCAATAAATTGCTGATCATAGAAACTAGATCAGACAGTTTGATTGACAGGACAGATGATCAGAGGGGCAGAGTTTGTACCACCATCATTAAAACAGGGATCAAAGTATGGGTAGAGTTTCTCAGTGAAGGAGCAGCCAGTAAAGGAGTAGATAAGAGCTGCAGCATCTACGTCATAAAAGGAGACCAGACCCTCCTCATAATCCACAAACACCCCCACCTTCTGAGGCTGAGGATTCAGAGAGAGAACGACTGAAGGGCTATCAAGAGCTTTGTACTCATTTCCTTTTCTTAGCCATATAGTCCAGAAACCATCCTTAGGACTCAAAGTGATGTTTCCCTTCCTGTTGATCGACTCTCTGACCACTCCTAAATCCCATTTAGTCTTCTCTTTAACCTGAACCTCAAAGTAAAATCTGCCTGAAGGGAAACTCTGCTTTCCTAACACAATTGCATAACGTGTAAATCTCTTTGGGTTGTCTGGAAGATTCTTCCTCACATCACCATGATATACTTGTTTCCTATCAGCCGACAGGATGAGTTCAGGATGTGCTGTATCAGGATCAAGAGTCACATCCACTGCATACTGCTGGACCCTCTTCAGCTCAGCCTCAAACAGCGTCTTCATCTGTGTGCTGAGCGTCTCCTCCAGCTGAACCACAGTTGTCCCCTCAGTTGTCCCCACAGTTGTTGTCTCATATGATGATGGATGGTGGACGCTGATCACAGTCCCGTCTTTGGATGCCAACACTACAGAAATATTAGAGAGCAATCATTTCCAGAACTTGAGATGAAAATGCTAAATATGTCACTTCCTGTCACAACAGGTAGACATTCACTTCAAATAACCATATTCTACTCACTGCCATCTCCTTTAGTTATATGTATATATTAATGAATTGAACTGAGCCTCACAGGGGATGAAGACACAACACACCAGAATCACCAGAATCCCCAGAAACACCAGACAGGCCTTCAGTTTGGCTCCAGCACAGACTCTTGGTTTGGCAGCTTGTTGCTCTGAGAATGTAAGTCAATGTAATTAATATACATTGTACCTAACTGAAAGAGAGCCCTGCAGCTGATTTCCTCTGTTTTCCCACAAAAAGACAGCAGGCGGTAGAAAGAAGAGAATAATAAGTTGGCCTGTAAGTATGATCCAGACTTTTTATTAAAACACTGGAGCTTGGTCATGTTGGTTTGTTCAGAAATGGCTCCAAATACTAATGTAACCCAGGTGTAAAACCCGGTTAACTAAACCATAGAGTTATCCTGAAAAGGAAATTAATGTTTAATTTACTGTTATGTGTTAAAACATCTTTAATGTTTTTTCCGAGTTGCACTCGAATGTAACATGTTTTTCCTAGTCGCACTTGAATGCAACACTGGTTTTCAACCACACTTGAAGGCGGCACTCAGGTTCACGGTCTGACCAAACAAATGCAGCTAACCGTTGATTAGCCAATTAGCGAGCACGTTCAACCTATTTTGTAGAAAATAAGTCAGTAAGCAGCATGTTCCACTTCCTTTTGACTCCAGCCGCAGCAGCGAACAGACAGCTATCTACTGAGCAAAAGCGGTAAGATATTGATTGTAGTAAAGCTACCGCAAATTATTAAAGTTATTGTTAGCTTCAATTAGTCTCTTTGTTTACAGTTTAGCACTGTGATTCAGCGGTAACGCAGACGAACCGCTTTTCCCTTCTTGAGAGTTGAGAGCCCACGACACTCGGCATTGGAAGAAAACGCATCGGTGAGAGTGATATGTTAGCCGCTGCTGCTGCTGTTTATGTCTGAACGGGTTAGCTATGTGGAGATACTTTAGTGAATTGTTGCATTATGTTTCATGGTGTAATTATTTCATTCTTTAGTCTGTATTTAATGCACTAAAATGAACATTGCTAATTAGTTAACAGTATAATTTTTAGTACATGTGACTGCAGGCAGCACAAAGTACGTGTTTATGTGATTAGCACTTGTGTCAATATGTGTTTTAAAGGAAATGTTTGAAGGATTTATTTTTCTAACTTTAAGAAAAGGGAATTTATTTTGTTATAAGAATTATAGTGTTAAGAATTGCACTTAAAACCTCAGTTGTGAGTTAAAAAGTTAATCTCATGATCTCTAAAATTGAAACTCATGATGAATACATTTGCTCATGATTTAAAATTATTGTTTAAATGTTTGAATTATTATTCAATGATTCATTTATAAGCACTTGATTTATAACTTGAAAATATTTGAACTTTAGTGTAATGTAGATTAAAAGATAAAGGAAACTGTCATTATGCTTTAGTTATGTTGTACAACAATTAGATTTAACTTAAAGGTCCTGTTTACTTAAATAAACAGGTCAGGTTTTTTGGAGACCCCTGGTCTTCATAGAAGTCCCTGCATATGAAGAGGATCCAGAGCTTGGATGGAGTGATTCGATGATCCATAGATGGCGAGCCTCCCGCAGATCCTTGAGAAATTCTACTAACTACAGTTGGTGACTGTCACACAACAGTGATACATAAAGGGACAACACACATGGATTGATCAGAGAAACATCTTGAAACACAAAACAGTACCGGTACTTAACTAAAAGGGGAATAAGACTTTAATATTTGAAAGGCGCCATTTTCTTTTCTTTATTATTTTTCATATTACTGTTTATTCAAATGTTGTAAACCTTTACCTCATAATACTCACTAAAGAGTTTACTTTTGCAAATTCTGGGTGTTTGGTGTTGTTCATTCTGGTTATTTAGGTCTATGACAAATGAGCTCTTTTCGAACCTAATCATTGAATGTGTTTCCTACAAGAGGGTTACACTAACAACAGTGATCATGTTTTCAGAGAGTAGTTCTGTGTAAGGCAGACACTACTGAGCATGTGCAGCTTTGAGCAGATTTACCTTCATGAACTTCAAGTAGAGAAAGAGGAGGAAGAAGAGGAGGGGGAGGAGTCAGACAGGAGGAAGGCCCTCTGTTCTTTGAAGCGCCCAGATCATCACTGAAATTCACTGAGAGAGATATCAGTAATTAATAATTAATAAAATATTATAATATGCTGTTTATGAATGACAATGATATTACAGCCTTCGTGTCAATAAAACTGATTTAAACTGAGAATGACTGTATCAGAGTGGAAGTGAAGACTTTTCCACTCTTCCTGTGACTGACCTTCTGGTCCTGAGCTGATGTCTGATAAACTCTGCAGCAGATCATTCCTGTTGATCGTCTTTAAAAGCTTCTTGGTCGCCTCCACAGCTCCAGGAAGTTGGTAGGTCTGCACCATCAGATCCACGATGTCTTGTCTCTCTGCATTCTGCAGCTGGGATGCTTTGATGGTTTGGTGTCCTGCCAGACTTTCCTCCTTTAGGAGACACTTGAAGTCCTCGAATTCCTCATCTCTCAAATCCTCCAGAGTTTTCAAGAGGTCTTCCTTTCTAACCATCTTTCCTGTTAAAATTACAGAATATTTTCAACATGAAAGATTTGCCATTCCCACAAACACCAGTCCACAGCCAGACTTTCACCTGTCATTGTGTTTAAGTTAAATGTATCACATGTATTGCAGGCTAAATGTGCTGTAAGGTTTAATTACAGTGAGAATTGAAAGACAATAACAATGTTTATGACTGATTGAGCAGTAAAGGCTTGGTTCAGATTTGTAAACTGGTATTGGAGTGTGGGACTAGAAGAGCTGATAAATTTTAGTCAACAAGGCTAAAAGAAATTGTGCCACAACATCAGTTGTGTAAGTTTATTACATGTCACACTGTGTCAGACAGCACCAACAAAGTCTCAGTCACACTCTGTGTTTGACTGTTTGATATCAGTTTGAAGATTTTTGTCAGATTGTGTGATGGATGTGAATCATAAATGGAAGATAACTCACAGTCTGAGGTTCAGGAAGATGTGTTTAACACTCACAGAGAGACAACAGCTGTCTTTTTCCTGACCGATGTCTTCTTGGTTGTAGATTCTTCTGCAGACTGAGAGAACTGAATCTGTGGAGTCTTTATGAGCCAGTCAGCAGAGCTGAGACACGAAGAGAGATGAACGTCTCAAACAGGAACTAAAACTACACATTTCCTCATGTGAGAGAAAAAGAGCATGATAGGTTAAAAGTATTCCAGTATGTTGTGTCTCTACACAACTCGTGACACATTCAATTTACATTCAATTCACATGGACTATAAACCACCCGGCAAACATGCCCATGTGGGTCCCATAGTCATCGTGCCCTCTTGGACTTTGGACTGTGGGCAACCAACAGAAAACCCACATGGACCCAATCAGTGATGAATAATTCCTACTTGATTATTGTCATGGTCATTTTTTCATTTCAGTCTGGATTTCCCCCTCTGGTCTAAAGAATACAAGAGGTCTGCACATTCTGTGTCTAGAAATACCAGTTTGTGTCTGTTTGCATCATATTGTAATTTTTTAAAATTTTGAACCCTGGTGCCCTGAGATAACTTCTGTTGTGGTTTGAGGCCATATAAATAAAACTGAACTGAAATAAATTTAAGCTACACACATTTAACAAAAGGTTTAGAGCTCTGCTTCACATACTCTTTGTTTCTGGCCAAGTTTCCGTGACCTCAGTCAACATACGATCTGAGTTCAACTGCTGTGTCTTTGCCTGTTGCCCAATAAAGCAACATGTGGTCTCAGACACCATCTTGAACATGAGTCCATCAGCCATTTTAAATCTTTTGAGTTTTGCCTGTTTTCACATGAACATACACAGACACACACACACAGACACACACACACACACACACACACACACACAGAGTGTCTATTTAATGTTGTACAGGAGTGAATATTGCCAAACTCTCCTTTACACATAACTACAAAATCCTTCAATCTGTACGAACTATTGATATGGTCGGGTAACGGGGGCAGCAGCCTAAGCAGCCACTTGGTTCGGCTCAGCTGCCTCTTCACCACGACGGATCTGTGCAGAGTCTGCATTACTGCAGACGCTGCACCGATCCGCTTGTCGATCTGACGCTCCATCCTTCCCTCACTCGTGAACAAGACCCCGAGGTACTTGAACCCCTCCACTTCGGGCAGGATCTCATCCCCGACCCGGAGAGTGCACTCCACCCTTTTCCGGCTAAGGACCATTCTCATCCCGGCTGCTTCACACTCTGCAGCGAACCAGTCCAGTGAGAGTTGGAGGTCACGGTCTGATGAAGCCAACAGGACCACTTTATCCGCAAAAAGCAGTGACCCAATCCTGAGGTCACCAGTGACAAAGGGCAGCCCTGGCGGAGTCCAACCCTCACTGGAAACGAGTCCGACTTATTACCGGCAATGCGGACCAAGCTCTGACACCGGTCATACAGGGAACAGACGGCCCATATCAGGGGGTCCGATACCCCATACTCCCGGAGATCCCCCCACAGGACTCCCCGAGGGACACGGTCGAATGCCTTCTCCAAATCCACAAAACACATGTGGTAAACACCCTGATCACATCCCGTCTGGACTACTGTAACTCTCTCCTCTTTGGTCTTCCGTGGAAATCTCTCCACAAACTCCAACTGGTACAGAACGCAGCCGCTCATATCATAACCAGAACACATCACTCCTGCCCTGCAGCAACTTCACTGGCTCCCTATCAAATCCCGCATTGACTTTAAGATTCTACTCCTCACATTCAAGAACCTTCACAATCTGGCACCATCATATCTCTCTGAACTTATTCACATCTACACACCTTCTCGAACTCTCCGATCCTCCTCTGCCAACCAGCTCTTCGCCCCATCTGCCAACTTAACCACCATGGGGTCAAGAGCTTTCATCCGATCTGCCCCCCGCCTATGGAACTCTCTCCCACCAGACATTCGCACTTCAGACTCCGTCTCCACCTTTAAATCCCGCCTAAAAACGCACCTATTCAGAGTGGCCTACTCTGTCATGTACAAGCTCCTCAATCAAGGGACACGTCTTCACTAACAGAGAAACAGGGCATGGGTTGAGGTCGTTATATAGACTGGACTTTAATCAATTAACAGAAAAAGGGAAAAGCCGAGACATGCATCCACTAAACACGTCTTAGTTGACTTTTTATACATTATTTTAAATGTACTAATCAATAACCAATACCTTTTTAAAACAGCGCTTCGTACCAGGAAAATAGCTTTTAAAGACATGTGGATTTAAATCTTAAATATCTTGTCCAAAGATTTTTGCATACATACACACGTTAAGTTGACTATGTCTGCTTTATGGAACCGAATCTGCTGGAAAATGAGCCAGACTAACAAAATAAGCCTGGCTTATTGGGTAATCGTGCTTTATGGAACAGGTAAGCCACACACAGAGATCACAATAAGACGGTTCATTCACATCACAATCACAAACAATCTGAAGAATAGCAGCTAATTAAACTTTAAAGTCACTCAGAGGAACAAATGGCTCTGACTTTAAGCTGTTTAACTGTGTTGCAGTTCAACCCAGTTCTGAGGTGATACTGGAAACCAGTCACAGTTGGTTTGTATATTAGCTTTTGAGGAGAGACGTAAGTTTTGTGTTAATGCTGGTTGTTGAAACACAGTAAATATAATCAGCTGTACTCACCAGTGTTTGAGTCGGTCGTTGAGAATAAAGAGAAAAGAGTTGCGTCGACAGCAGCTCTTCGTGTTTCTGAGTATATTTGTGGGTTTTCTCTTTTGCTGCTTGGTTATGAGGTTTTTACTTCCTCTTATCAACTTCCTCTTATCACTCCTTATTTTAATGTGAAGTGCTGATCTTTCCTCATTTCTTCATTATGTGCACGTTAAAGCACTTTCAATGAGCTGACGGTAAATTCTGCTTTAAATTTTGGTCAAATCTAATTACATTGAATCTGATGCAATCTAATCTGACATACTCTGAATTAGATTGGATCAAATGTATTATTGTTATGTTAGATCTCAGCATTATAATTATCATTATAAATGACCACCTGAACATACAGTACCTAAGCAACCACTTAATAATCATCCTGATCGCTGTTGGCTTTTAACAGTTTCAGATTAAGTAACTCAGATTGAGGACTTTTCAGAAGAGCAGAAATGTTAAAGATAATAACAGTGAGTCCAGAATAAGAGTAATGCAATCCAGCGTAATGTAATACAGGAGACATATGCTCCACAAGGCCTATGCTCATCTGGATGTGCCAGGAGGTTATGTAAGGATTATTCTCTTTGACTTTTCAAGTGCATTTAACACCATCCAACCTTCTTTATTGTGAGACTAGCTTGAGGTGATGGGGCTGGATCCTAATATCACTGACTATTTGACTGGACGACCACAGTTTGTTCAGCTGGGGGGGGGGGGGGGGGGGGTGTCTCCAGGATGGTGATGAGCAGCACTGGGGCTCCTCAGGACTGGAAGCTGTAAATTTCACATGGGATCTGCAGGGAACTCCAAACCCCCCCACGTCTGGGAAATCATCACTATTACCCTCAAACTGCCACATCACTCTGCCTAGACATTCTCCATACGTCATCATAGAACAGGATAATGTCACTTTATCATCACAATTTTGTGAGAAAAAGACAACAAGAGTAAAAGACAGTTGGAGCTGAAAACTTAAAGAAATGAATACTCACTGGTAACAACAGACGGATAAACCACAGAGTCTGGACCTTGTTGTTGTCCTGATGTGTCGAACTGTTTGCAGACGTAACGACCAACATCGTTAAATGTGACATTCGTTATAACCAGAGAGCAGTCCGCTGTAACACTCAGTCTGTGTGATTTATCGTTGACATTGTTATTAATATTTCCAAGGGTAATCAGCTCTACTTCTGGTGACCCTTGTCCTTGACTGTACATCCAGGTAGTTCTGTCACATTTGTCCTGACCCTCTATCACATTTTTACAAGGCAAAGTGACGTCATCTCCATCTCTGACAGTGATGTAGTCATCTTGTCCTGTTACTGCTGCTGAGAAGACGACAGAGAGAAACATGAAAAATCAGCTTTAATGAGGAAATAACTGTAAATATGTATTATTTGTATCCTTACTTCTAAACTGAAGACGCACAATCAGAAATAAAGATATTTTAATCCATTTGAATTCAACCATTGTGTTGCTGTGAACGGTTGACGTGTCTGTTTGAGTACTTCTTTAACAGAGATACATCATCATGGTAAAATGTGAGAACGATAAGAGAGACGAAGGGTCAACAGCTGAAACTGTTGGGGATGTCGCAACAAGCCTTTTTAAGGAGTTGTATTTACCATATCGATATCCCCAAAGGATATGTAAAGTCTGTGGGCCGAGCAGGAAACTCATGGATCCAGCTCTTATAAAACATCTATAGATTTATTGTGTTTAGATTGAATACATAGTGGAGAACAGAAAGTCTACATTTACACCTGAAAAAGGAGACAAAGAAAACTGTTATGACTGTGGCCATTTGTTTCTGTCTGCTGTGTGTGCCTTTGTTTAGATTTTTTTAATTTTTAATTTTTATATGCAGATAGGTGTGCACCATGATGCAGCGATGATTGGTGGAAGGGGTTCATGCCTGTCTGGTGGCAGCAGGCTTTTCCTCGTCGTCCTCCTCCTCTCCCAACCAGCCACACTTCTGTTCTGTCCAAACCTTGTTTTGAGTAGAGATAGTTTTGATGGTTAAGGGTGAACTCACTGCCAGTTTATGTAACAGATGGAATATCATGTTTGTAATTTTTGTTTCTTATGTTATGTATTTTGTTGTAATATGCAGTAATTTCACCGAAATCCCCCATTCTTGTGTTGTTGGTATTGGGAGTACTGTATTAGGTTGTATTCTAGCGCCCTCTGCTGGCCATTAGCAGACACTGCTTCATTTCCCGTTTCTCGTCAGTCTGCATTTATCCTGACTGAGAGTTACGTATTCAAGGCAGCGCGATCAGAAAGTGTGAATTTGAAGTTTGAATGGTGTTTAAGTGCATACAGCAGTGTATTCATGCTTAATATTGTTATTATAGATGAGTTGTGTGATTCTCTGTGGTTCTTTTTACCTGTAGAGATGAGTTGTTAAGGCTTAAAAAACTAGCTTAAACACGTTTAGCCTGTAACGTTGTGTGGTTGGTTTTCATCATTTTGGCTGTACTTATGCCACAACTGTTTTTCTGCTTTCTGCTGGTTACAGTGGTTGTGTAATACTAAAAGCTGTCAGCAGAAGGCGCATAGCGGTTAGGAGGAACCTAAAACCCCACAGAGGCAGCATTGCAGAATAAATCCTGCAGCCAGGTGGAAAGGAAACTAATGTTTTCTGCCTCTGTGTTAATATGTACAGCGACCACCATAGCTTCAGCGGCAGCCGGGTTTCCAACCACTTGGACTAACACCCATCAAGTTAGGGGGCAATAAAACTCACATCAACTCCTCCTCAACTCCTTCTCCTGCTAATCAGCCTCCTCATCAGTTAACTCTGTTCACCTGGACTCTCAGCTGCAGCTTCTCCGTATCAATCAGTCCTGTTGTCTCAATCTTTGCTTCATACCAGACCATCCAGCAATAATTCATGGACTGATTCATATCAACATGTATAATTGTGAGATACCTACGTTTCTTTTGACTTATTGTTTTCTATTGATCTGTTTCAATTCTGAGATCACCAGAATCTGGTCTTCCTCTCATCATCCAGATCTCAGCTCTGCCTTTATTCATCACCACCACCAGTATCTAGACTCTAACAGGGGATAGCCTATACCATTATAAATATGATGACATCATGATGGGGTCTAATCACCACAGACGTTACCACATTTCTTCATTATATGCATGTTCAATAAAATAAATGTCACTTTAAAAAATGAATTCCCTCCTGATTGAACTCCTGTTATTTCCTTTTTCTACAGTGTTGTTTTATTTCAGCTCTGAAAGAATCAGTCAGTCCAAAGTTCAGCTCACTGTAATATTTTAACCTGTTCATGTATTTCTAATTTTATTTCCTCCTTTCTTTTAACTGTTGCTGAATCAGGCGATCTGTAATGAGCTGACAGCCAGTTCTGCTATCAATATATTGTAGTAAAATATCTAAGTGTATTTTTGCAAAACTGTAAGACTTTCATTAATCTGGGGTTCTGAGGGCTGAGAGATGTTTAGCAAGTTGCTGTTTCACCAGTAGATGGAACATATAATAATGAGGAAGTTATTTATAAGATGAGGAAGTTGAGAAGTGTGTGCAGTCTGTCCCTGCCTTTATCAAACTGTCCTCTCTCTGATGTGTGCTGTTATGCTGCCCTCTGCTGGACACAGGAGGGAAACACAGACAACTTGTACAAACCTCAGTGACTTTGAGAGGAAGACTCTGATAGCAAAATAAAACACTTCCACACACAGTTTCTTCTTCTGCACAGGATTTAACTGCAGTGATACTGTATAGCAGAGTAGTTTCATTCACCACAAAATGTCTTTTCATTCACTTTACAGCATCTGTTTTAGTCTCTGACATACATCCACATTTTATGTATTTTAGGAAGAAAGTTGAGGACTAAATGATGGACTAAGTCACATGTTTAAAACAACATATCATGAACTTTTATTTGGTAATTATTCAAACACAGATCAGCCATCCAAAGTTCTTTACATGAAACATCAACAATAAAATAATTAGAGAATAAAATAATCAAAGATAAAACAGTCGAAACATTGAAAGAATAAAATCAATGCAGATTTAAAAACAAGTTGATCAATTCTAATTTAATACACTTATATTTTTGAATAAGCAACAGCAGTCAAAGGATTTTCTCAAATATTCAATAAATTTAAAATATTTAGCAAATTGAAAAAGAGTAATATGAAATCAGGCTGTAACTGAATATTATTTTTCTGTTCATTTAAAATCTTGAAGCTAAAACACACACAATAAAATATTCAAGCTCACTATATTGAATTTTATGACTGCATCAATACATATAATGAAAAACTATAGATATAGATATATTGAACATCACCGTAGATATATTTCCCTAACATTCAGTCTTGATACAGACTTGGTATCTTTACAAACTTTGAGATGTTCACTAGATTTTAAAGCTCTGTTGGTTTGAACAAAGTTTCTCTTCACACGTTTCTCATGATGGATCCATCAACTATGAAGAGGTTAATGAATAAATAGTAGAAGGACACTGAAGCAGTAAAAAGACAAGTTTGGTCTCTAATCCACTGACTGCTAGTATAGACTACTGTGCATATTTACACAGAGGATGTAAAACAATCATTAACACATGAAGTAAATTAATTGTTGGTGCTGCTCAATAAATTGCTGATCATAGAAAATAGATCAGGCAGATTGATTGACAGGACAGATGATCAGAGGGGCAGAGTTTTTACCAACATAATTAAGACTAGGACTGAAGCATGGGTAGAGTTTCTCAGTGAAGGAGCAACCAGTAAAGGAGTAGATAAGAGCTGCAGCATCTACGTCATAAAAGGAGACCAGACCCTTCTCATAATCCACAAACACCCCCACCTTCTGAGGAGGAGACTTCAGAGAGAGACGGTCTGGAGGGTTATTACAACCTTTGTACTCATTTTCATTTCTCAAAACTATAGTCCAGAAACCATCCTGAGGTGTCAGTGTGGTGTCTCCCTTCCTATCGATCGACTCTCTGGCCACTCCTAAATCCCATTCAGTCTTCCCTTTAACCTGAACCTCAAAGTAAAATCTGCCTGAAGAGAAACTCTGCTTTCCTAACACATTTGCATAACGTGTAAATCTCTTTGGGTTGTCTGGGAGATTCTTCTTCACATCACCACAGTAAACTTGTTTCCCATCAGCAGATAGGATGAGATAAGGATTTGCTGTATCAGGATCCAGAGTCACATCCACTGCATACTGCTGGACCCTCTTCAGCTCAGCCTCAAACTTGTCCTTCATCTTTTTACTGAGTGTCTCCTCCAGCTGAGCCACAGTTGTTGTCTCATATGATGATGGATGGTGGACGCTGATCACAGTCCCGTCTTTGGATGCCAACACTACAGAAATATTGGAGAGCAATCATTTCCAAAACTTGAGATGAAACTTCTAAATATGTCACTTCCTGTCACAACAGGTAGACATTCACTTCAAATGACCATATTCTACTCACTGCCATCTCCTTTAGTTATATGTATATATTATTGAATTGAATTGAGCCTCACAGCGGATGAAGACGCGACACACCAGAATCACCAGAAACACCAGAATCCCCAGAAACACCAGACAGGCCTTCAGTTTGGTTCCAGCACAGACTCTTGGTTTGGCAGCTTGTTGCTCTGAGAATGTAAGTCAATGTAATTAATATACATTGTACCTAACTGAAAGAGAGCCCTGCAGCTGATTTCCTCTGTTTTCCCACAAAAAGACAGCAGGTGGTAGAAAGAAGAGAATAATAAGTTGGTCTGTAAGTATGATCCAGACTTTTTATTAAAACACTGGAGCTTGGTCATGTTGGTTTGTTTAGAATCGGCTCCAAAGATTAATAACAGTGATCATGTTTTCAGAGAGTAGTTCTGTGTAAGGCAGACACTACTGAGCATGTGCAGCTTTGAGCAGATTTACCTTCATGAACTTCAAGTAGAGGACGAGGAGGAGGAAGAGGAGGAGGAGGAGGAGGAGGAATCAGATGGGAGGAAGGTCCTCTGTTCTCTGAAGTGCCCAGATCATCACTGAAATTCACTGAGAGAGATATCAGTAATTAATAATTAATAAAATATTATAATATGCTGTTTATGAATGACAATAATATTACAGTGTTTGTGTCAATAAAACTGATTTAAACTGAGAATGACTGTATCAGAGTGGAAGTGAAGACTTTTCCACTCTTCCTGTGACTGACCTTCTAGTCCTGAGCTGATATATGATAAACTCTGCAGCAGATCATTCCTGTTGATCCTCTTTAAAAGCTTCTTCGTTGCCTCCACAGCTCCAGGAAGTTGGTAGGTCTGCACCATCAGATCCACGGTGTCTCGTCTCTCTGCATTCTGCAGCTGGGATGCTTTGATGGTTTGGTAGCCTGCCAGACTTTCATACTTTAGGAGACACTTGAAGTCCTCGAATTCCTCATCTCTCAAACCCTCCAGAGTTTTCAAGAGGTCTTCCTTTCTCACCATCTTTCCCTGTTAAAATTACAGAATATATTCAACATGAAAGATTTGCCATTCCCATAAACACCAGTCCACAGCCAGACTTTCACCTGTCGTTGTGTTTAAGTCTCTGATCCTTCCTGCTTCCCTTCCTCCACTTGGGGCAGAATCTCATCCTCGACCCAGAGAGTGCACTCCACCCTTTTCCGGTTGAGGACCATGGACATGGATTTGGAGGTGCTGATTCTCATCCCGGCCGCTTCGTACTCGTACCGGTCATACAGGGAACGGACAGCCTGTATCAGGGGTCCGTTACCCCGTACTCCCGGAGAACCCCCCACAGGACGGTGGAATGCCTTCTCCAAGTCCACAAAACACATGTGGACTGGTTGGGAAAACTCCCATACACCCTCAAGGATCCTGCAGAGGGTGTAGAGGTTATGTAAGGAGTCTTCTCTTTGATTTTCCAAGTGCATTTAACCTTCCTGTTCACTCTGTACACCGCTGACTTCACATACAGCACAGAGTCATGTCACCTCAGGACATACTCTGATGACATGGCCATTGTGGCGTGTGTATTTGTGTCTTGGCAAACCAAGCAATTGCCTTAGGCCCCGAGCTGGCCGGGGGCCGCCAGACAACGACTGGTTATGAATTGAATGCAACAACAAACTGTGCGTCACTGTTATCGGAATCCCCCCACAGTAGGGGCTGCTAGCTCGGCGGCTAGCTTGGAGGCTAACTCGGCGGCTAGCTCGGCGGCTAACTCGACGGCTAACTCAGCTAATTGGCTAACTGTAGACGGGATCATCTTTATGTTCCCCGGTCACATACAAAGCGGGTAACATAGGACCTGGGGGAACATAGGGATGATCCCTGTTTTGATCCCCTCCAAGTCCATTTTGCTTGGGGCCCCCAAATTCCTTGAAGAGACTTTGCAGAAGCCTTCACTGTCTGGAGCAATGTCAACTGCCATCTGCTGAACACTGCCAAAACAAAGGAGATGGTGGTAGAACTAAGCCCCCCTTTAGCCTGTCATCATCCAGGGAGAGGTCATTGACACGGTACAAAGCTATAAGTATCTAGGAGTAAACCTGTATAACAAGCTGGACTGGTCCACTAACATGGATGCAGTGTACCACAAGGGGCAGAGCAGCTTCTTCTTCCTCTGCAGACCAAGGTCATTTGATGTATGTAATGAAATGCTGCATGTTTTATCAGTCAGTGGTGGCCAGTGTACTTGTTAAATCACCAGTCTCTATTCTACCTACAACCAGCATAAACTGTCAATCATGGTGAGACCACTCCCATAAGTTATATAACTCCTCCCTGCAGCAAAGGTCCCATAACCATTCAGCTACCAAGGCGGTCCAGTAAGACGCACTTCTGAACCTGTGAACATATGTTTATGTGGTATGGCTTCGATATGCAACTGGTATGTTCCGATAGCTAGGTGCATGCATGCTGCATGTGGGGTCTGTGTGAGGACGTGTATGACCAGCGCTTCCTGTGGTTAGAGGCTTGCCGAAAGCATCACCCCACAGAAGATACTTCCTGTTGTAGAATTGCTTCTTTAAACTTAGTCTGTAGAGCAAAAGTTAAAATAGACTTTAATTCTCACTGCCCATTGCATTGCTTGATAAATGGTGAAAGTTGGATTTTGAGCGAAACCTCCATGTCTGGTGATAGAAGTGGATAAGGGAGGACTTGCCTAAGAATGCCAGACTCTGTCAGTAGGCCGGTGGACATGTAGGGCAGCGTCTCCACATACATTGTTAGATGCATAACTTTTACAGCTATAACAGTTGCCCTTCACTTTGAGCATTTATTGACACCTCTTCTATTTTAGCCTCTCTTCGTAGTTTCCCACACGTCATGCTCTACTTTTCTTTGTGGTTTTCACACTTAGTTGAGCAGCAGCTTGACCACAGCACTGAGACTGCTCTTGTTAAGGACTTCAGGTTAATGGCAGTATTTCCATGTTAGTATTACTGGATCTCAGTGCTGCATCTGACACGGTTGACCAGAACATATTACATTGCCTAGGTTCATCCCCAAATCTAGTCAGATGGGACTAGAGCTGTGACTGCCTGGTTCACTGAGGGCTTCAGGCCTGCAACCCCTTTTTCCCTCCACACCATACCAGAGAGAAACAAAGGAGAACTCATGTGAGTTCTTCATGGACTTTTTACCTTTCATGATTATTTTCTTGATGTGTCGAGTATTGACCATTAACTGATTGTTTTCTTATTTATTGTACCAGATACCTGAGTTAATTTATGTAAGGAGAAATAGTAACGTTCCAGATTGTGGATGCATTATCTAATGTAAATTAAATAATATCCTAATTTGTTACTATTCTTTGTCTAATATACAGAGTTGTAACCCTTATTTATTTTATTTTAATGTCTTTGTATAGAAAAGTGTTCCAGGATCCTGTATCTAAATGTGGTTATATAGCTCTGTTAACCATTTAATGGTCTGTTTAAGTTACTCATTTGTTATGAATCATTTAAGCGTAAAGCATGTAGTCATTTACATTTGGTTAGTCTATTTTGAAACATGAAACATCAATGTATATAGATTTATTTTAGTAGATGGGAAAGAGGTAGAAAGGAAACAGAGAAAGAGAGAGATGAATGACCTGCAGCAAAGGTCCCATAACCATTCAGCTACCAAGGCGCTCCGGTAAGACGCACTTCTGAACCTGTTAACATATCCTCATGTGGTATGGCTTCGATATGTATTTATGCAACTGGTATGTTCCAATAGCTATGCACATGCATGCTGCACGTGGGGTCTGTAGTAGGACGTGTATAAACAGCGCTTCCTGTGGTTAGAGGCTTGCTGAAAGCATCTCCCCGCGGAAGATACTTCCTGTTGCAGAATTGCTTCTTTAAACTTTGTCTGTAGAGCAAAAGGTAAAAAAGACTCATTGCACATTGCTTTGCTTTATTAATGGTGAAAGTTGGATTGTGAGTGAAACCTTCATGTCTGGTGATAGAAGTGGATAAGGGAGGACTTGCCTAAGAGTCCCAGACTCTGTCAGTAGGCCAGTGGACATGTAGGGCAGCGTCTCCACATTGCCTAGGTTCATCCCCAAATCTAGTCAGATGGGACTAGGGCTGTGGCTGCCTGGTTCAATGTCAGCCAGTTATCAAATTTAGACTTGAGATATCGATATAGACATAGAACACCCCTTCAAAGGTGGAGGTGGGGATGTCGGGATGACCAGTTCCTCTCCTGGACCTACTGTTTTCAATGTTAACCACTGAGCCAGCAGCCGAGTCAGCTGCCAAGCTAGCAGCCGAGTTAGCTGCCGAGCTAGCAGCTGAGTTAGCAGCAGAAAGCTCTCAGACGCGTCCATGTTTCTGGTAGAGGTGGTGACTTTGATTGACAGGTGACACTTGATAGGGGGCGGGGCTTCAGCGCTGATTCAGGCAGATTTTTACACAACTTTGAAGCCTAATTATTATTATTCTATTTTTATTATTCTATTTGTCAAACACTTGGTTTGATATCATTCACTCAAATAGTTGAAGCACCTAATAGGTTTATACATTTAATGTCAAATGAATGCTGAATATTAAACTAACTTAATATCGCTTGAAAGTCATTCTGTACCTTTCGTATAGGACATCAAAAGGATTGCATCTCCCTAAAAGCCCTTGCTCTCCTAAACGCTCCTCTCACGATCCGTGCACCAATGTCGGCAGGATCTTCTTATAATCTGAAGAACATCCAGAACATAACCTGCTCCGGAGCAGGTTAGCCATCCAGCTTAAGTTACCATGGTGATTTACCCCGGTAAGAAGTGAACCAGTGTCGTAGGACGGAAAACCCAGGGTTAACCCTGAAGTTACCTCGATAAGAGAAAATCCAGCTTCGTAGTACAGGCCTCTGCTCTGTGATCTGTGTCATGGTTAGCAGCTCTGAACTCAACTAAAGGTTTTTAATAACTGTGACTTAGATAACAAGGCTTCATAGACGACCTCTGACCTTCTCATGTAACCGTAGCCGTCTGCTAAGTTTTGTGTTAATGCTGGTTGTTGGAACACAGTAAATATTATCAGTTTTACTCACCAGTGTTTGAGTCAGTTGTTGAGAGAGAAGTGAAGAACTCAGATTGTTTCTTCAGACAGATGAGAGTTGTCGACAGCAGCTCCTCGTGTTTCTGACAAATTAAGTTTTATTTGAGGAATTGAAACATTTCTCTTTTTTAGTGATGCTCCACCTCTTACTGCAGCCTGTTTATTTCCTGTTGTCTGTCACTTAAGTGTGAAGTGTGAATCATCCTCTCATCTCAGCCCTGTCTTAATTCTAACCCTAACCCTTACTGCAGCCTGTTCATTTCCTGTTGTCTGTCACTTCAGTGTGAAGTGTGAATCATCCTCTCATCTCAGCCCTGTCTTAATTCTAACCCTAACCCTTACTGCAGCCTGTTCATTTCCTGTTGTCTGTCACTTCAGTGTGAAGTGTGAATCATCCTCTCATCTCAGCCCTGTCTTAATTATAACCCTAATCCACCTCCAGTATCTAGACTCCAACAGGGGATACTCCTTTATAAATAAGATGACATCACAATGGGACAATAAAATAACTGTAACTAAAAATGATTTCTGTCCTGATTGAACTTCTGTTATCTTCATTTATCTGTTGGTTTATTGTAGCTCACAGAACAGTTTTCAAAATCAGATATCAGGTCTTCTGCCGCTCTGAAATAACCAGTCCGTCCAAAGTTCAAACCTCAGTGACTTTAATGCACTTGTGCATGCACACATGCATGTGACATGAACACACAGATTGAAACACACACACACACACACACACACACACACACACACACACACACACACACACACACACACACACACACACACACACACACGTACTCATTAAGACTTCATGCATGCGTGCACATAGACACACACACCTATATACATTATACACAGTATTGCCATGAATTAGGGAACATACACATGTGCACATATACACTTATGCAACACATGTAAAATGATTTAAATGATGCAAGTGTTGTGTGATCATCTCACTATTTATTATGTGCTCAATTTAACAAATGTACTGTTGGTGATGGTATGAGGATATGATGTTATGACCAATTTTAAGCAGGAAATGTAACAAAGCCTCTGGTCCTCCTGTTGGTAAAATGTCCACAGAGGATCTCCGCCTAGCCCTCCGGATAAAGGAGGTGGAGACTCGAAATAAACAGCTTGAGGTGCAAGCAATGCATCTCTATGTGAGGGCTCTGTAGCTTGCCTCCACTCCACTGTCTCTTAACCAGAGCACACTCTCTGCCTCTGCTGGGTTTGACATCAGTAAACATATTGCATTAAAGCTGCAAGCAGCGTTGGGCCGGACCCCTGTGCTCATCAGGTTTCTGTTAGGGGCATTTAGATGCCCTCAGACCCGGCTTTTATCAGACACTGTGATAAGTAGATATACATTACACACACTCACACTCACACACATATACACACACACTCACAGACTCACAGACACACTCACACATACACACACACACACACACTCACACACACAGACACACTCACACATACACACACACACACACAGACACACTCACACATACACACTCACACACGCACACATACAGACACACTCACACATACACACTCACACATACACACACACATACACACACACACACACACACATACACACACTCTCACACACACACACTCTCACTCTCTCTCTCTCCCTGGTACTAATAGTATTGGCGGATGTAGTACTGATGTAATTCCACTAGATGGCAGTAGTGCAACAAGTAATCTCTCTCTCTCTCTCTCTCTCTCTCTCTCTCTCTCTCTCTCTTTCTCTTTCTTTCATTCATTCATATCATATATATATATATATATATATAGACTGAGCAGCTGAAATTAACTGCCAACGCTTTGATGAGTCAAACAGGAAAGGAAGTTATTTCCAGTGAAACCTGTAGATATGTTTGTAGGTCATGCTCTTGTTATTGGTGTTTGATCTAGACTTTGACAGCAATGTCAGTGAAATAGTTGACAGACTGCACAGATATCTGAAAACATAATACAGTTTTTTACAATTGCTGAAACACAAACTAGGCTGGTTTTTATCAAAATACTTAACACAATTCACAAAACCACACATCCAAACTGCAAAATACCTCATACAGTATATCCTGCAAAATGAAGCACTGCAACCAAAACTACATATAGCATGATCAAAATCAAACTATTGCACCAAATGGCACACACTTCATTCATATTACCAGATGTTTGTCTAACAGACTACACACTGTTGGGCATAATGAAAAACACTCTCATCTGTAGTGTGCTTTGCCATAATACTAAAATAGTTCAAATTGTAGAAAATTCTTCAGATTGTTCACATTGTGACGGCCTCATGGCCTCTGATTGGTTGTTTGGGAGGTAGCTCATCATGAGAGATGGGCAGCACCTGGATTGGTGTGAATGTTCCTTTATAAATAGAGCTCTGAGCATTCAGTCTAGTCTCTCCTGTTTTGAGTTGCTGGGTTTGTTTGAGCTTCGGTAATTTATATTCAGTCTGTCCCTGCCTTTATCAAACTGTCCTCTCTCTGATGTGTGCTGTTATGCTGCCCTCTGCTGGACACAGGAGGGAAACACAGACAACTTGTACAAACCTCAGTGACTTTGAGAGGAAGACTCTGATAGCAAAATAAAACACTTCCACACACAGTTTCTTCTTCTGCACAGGATTTAACTGCAGTGATACTGTATAGCAGAGTAGTTTCATTCACCACAAAATGTCTTTTTATTCACTTTACAGCATCTGTTTTAGTCTCTGACATACATCCACATTTTCTGTCTTTTAGGAAGAAATTTGAGGACTAAATGATGGACTAAGTCACATGTTTAAAATAATATATCATGAACTTGTTATGAGGCTTTTTAAACAATTTTATTTGGTAATTATTCAAACACAGATCAGCCATCCAAAGTTCTTTACATGAAACTATGAAGGTAAAAAAAATCAAAGATATGTAAAGATAAAACAGTAGAAACAGTGAAAGAATATAATCAATGAAGATTTAAAAACAAGTTGATCAATTCTAATTTAATACACTTATCATATTTTTGAATAAGCAACAGCAGTCAAAGGATTTTTACAAATATTCAATAAATTTAAAATATTCAGCAAATGAAAAAAGAGTAATATGAAATCAGGCTGTAACTGAATATTATTTTTCTGTTAATTTAAAACCTTGAAGCTAAAAGTCACATGATAAAATATTCAAGCTCACTATATTGAATTTTATGGCTGCATCAATACATCTAATGAAAAACGATAGATATAAATATATTGAACATCACTGTAGATATATTTCCCTAACATTCAGTCTTGATACAGACTTGGTATCTTTACAAACTTTGAGATGTTCACTAGATTTTAAAGCTCTGTTGGTTTGAACAAAGTTTCTCTTCAAATGTTTCTCATGATGGATCCATCAACTATGAAGAGATTAATGAATGAATAATGGGAGGATACTGAATCAGTAAAAAGACAAGTTGGGTCTCTAATCCACTGACTGCTAGTATAGACTACTGTGCATATTTACACAGAGGATGTAAAACAGTCATTAACACATGAAGTAAATTAATTGTTGGTGCTGCTTAATAAGTTGCTGATCATAGAAACTAGATCAGGCAGTTTGATTGACAGGACAGATGATCAGAGGGGCGGAGTTTTTACCACCATCATTATTAGAGGGACTGAAGTATGGGTAGAGTTTCTCAGTGAAGGAGCAGCCAGTAAAGGAGTAGATAAGAGCTGCAGCATCTACGTCATAAAAGGAGACCAGACCCTCCTCATAATCCACAAACACCCCCACCTTCTGAGGCTGAGACTTCAGTGAGAGACAGACTGAAGGGCCAGCAAGAGCTTTGTACTCATTTCCATTTCTCAACCATATAGTCCAGAAACCATCCTGAGGGCTCAGTGTGGTGTTTCCCTTCCTGTTGATCGACTCTCTAGCCACTCCTAAATCCCATTTAGTCTTCTCTTTAACCTGAACCTCAAAGTAAAATCTGCCTGAAGACAAACTCTGCTTTCCTAAGACAATTAAATAACGTGTAAATCTCTTTGGGTTGTCTGGGAGATTCTTCTTCACATCACCATAATTTACTTGTTTCCCATCAGCAGACAGGATGAGATTAGGATGTGCTGTATCAGGATCAAGAGTCACATTCACTGCATAATGCTTGACCCTCTTCAGCTCAGCCTCAATCAGCTTCTTCATCTTTGTGCTGAGCGTCTCCTCCAGCTGAGCCACAGTTGTTGTCTCATTATATGGTGATGGATGGTGGACGCTGATCACAGTCCCGTCTTTGGATGCCAACACTACAGAAATATTAGAGAGCAATCATTTCCAAAAACTTGAGATGAAACTGCTAAATATGTCACTTCCTGTCACAACAGGTAGACATTCACTTCAAATGACCATATTCTACTCACTGCCATCTCCTTTAGTTATATATGTATATATTAATGAATTGAATTGAGCCTCACAGGGGATGAAGACACGACACACCAGAATCACCAGAAACACCAAAATCCCCAGAAACACCAGACAGGCCTTCAGTTTGGTTCCAGCACAGACTCTTGGTTTGGCAGCTTGTTGCTCTGAGAATGTAAGTCAATGTAATTAATATACATTGTACCTAACTGAAAGAGAGCCCTGCAGCTGATTTCCTCTGTTTTCCCACAAAAAGACAGCAAGTGGTAGAAAGAAGAGAATAATAAGTTGGTCTGTAAGTATGATCCAGACTTTTTATTAAAACACTGGAGCTTGGTCATGTTGATTTGTTTAGAAATGGCTCCAAAGACTAATAACAGTGATCATGTTTTCAGAGAGTAGTTCTGTGTAAGGCAGACACTACTGAGCATGTGCAACTTTGAGCAGATTTACCTTCATGAACTTCAAGTAGAGGACGAGGAGGAGGAAGAGGAGGAGGAGTCTGACGGGAGGAAGGTCCTCTGTTCTTTGAAGCGCCCAAATCATCACTGAAATTCACTGAGAGAGATATCGGTAATTAATAATTAATAAAATAAAATATTATAATATGTTGTTCATGAATGACAATAATATTACAGCGTTCGTGTCAATAAAACTGATTTAAACTGAGAATGACTGTATCAGAGTGGAAGTGAAGACTTTTCCACTCTTCCTGTGACTGACCTTCTGGTCCTGAGCTGATGTCTGATAAACTCTGCAGCAGATCATTCCTGTTGATCGTCTTTAAAAGCTTCTTGGTCACCTCCACAGCTCCAGGAAGTTGGTAGGTCTTCACCATCAGATCCACAGTTTCTCGTCTCTCTGCGTTCTTCAGCTGGGATGCTTTGATGCTTTGGTGTCCTGCCAGACTTTCATACTTTAGGAGACACTTGAAGTCCTCAAATTCTTCATCTCTCAAACCCTCCAG
Source organism: Scomber japonicus (assembly GCF_027409825.1). NCBI lineage: Eukaryota > Metazoa > Chordata > Actinopteri > Scombriformes > Scombridae > Scomber > Scomber japonicus. The sequence continues at coordinate 2,487,931 of NC_070579.1, read as the reverse complement.
AGTTTTCAAGAGGTCCCTCTTTCTCACCATCTTTCCCTGTTAAAATTACAGAATATTTTCAACATGAAAGATTTGCCACAAACACCAGTCCACAGCCAGACTTTCACCTGTCATTGTGTTTAAGTTAAATGTATCACATTTATTGCAGGCTAAATGTGCTCTAAAGTTTAATTACAGTGAGAATTGAAGGACAATAATAATGTTTATGACTGATTGAGCAGTAAAGGTTAGTGGTACAGGCCGACCAAAGTGGTCTAATCTTTAGTAGGAGGCAGACACAGAAGGCTGAATCAGTTGTCCAACGGCATTTTAATTCTTATAAATTATATAATGTAACAAAAAGTTGTACAAACAATAAGAACAAAACAAACTTATGAGTTAATTACAAAACAAACAATTAACTCATAAGCATAATGAAATAAAATTAAAATAATGTGTACACAGCTACACTCTAGCAGAACAACCCCCCTTAGCAGTCTCACAGCTCCTTATATAGAGCCCTCTATCAGCCTGCCCTCTGAATGAAAGTGGACTATACCACTCCTCAGGTAATTCCTGAGCCCCTCCTGAAACAGGTAAGTAACAACACGATTAGCAGTTAAACAACATTCACATGACATCACTTTTATACGGTAATGGAGGTACCATTACCTCTGCAACGAAACTTAAATCAAATTACAACAATCTTACTAATTAATACAACAATTCACCAACCACCCCTCCACATGGTTCTTCCCTAGTGACATTACTAATGATGTCACCAGTCTATAAATTCAGGAGACATAGGCCGCCTCCTCCCTTTGTTTCCTGAGCACATGTAAGTATGGTGAGTAACAAAGAAAGATGATACAAAACTTATGTCCTCAAACTAAACCAATAAACTCTAACTTCAATACAAGTGTGTTTTATTTTAACCAAAAGTCTGCTGAGATGTAACTTAACCAAATATACTGCAAAACACAAACAAACCCGGGATAGTAAGTATCTGCAGAGTATGATTACTGACTAACTTATTGTTCAAGCAACGAACATCAAGTATAATTAAATTAATAAGTTATGGTACAAATGTAGTCGATTGGAACAAATGGTGTGCTCTCACCCACTTTGTCACAAGGTTTGGTTCAGATTTGTAAATTGTTATTGGAATGTGGGGCTAGAAGAGCTGATAACTTTCAGTCAACAAGACTAAAAGAACATCCAGGGCCTTAAGGAACTCCAGGCAGATCTCATCCACCCCTGGGGCCCTGCCACCGAGGAGCTTTTTGATCACCTTGGCGACCTCAGTCCCAGAGATAGGAGAGCTCACAACCGGGTCGCCAGGCTCGGTGGGATTGAGGAGGTCTACGAAGTATTCCTTCCACTGATCCACAATGTCCCGAGTCGAGGTCAGCAGCCATCGCCGCCGTCCCCACCGTACAGTGTTGACGATGCACTGCTTCCCCCTCCTGAGACGCCGGATGGTGGTCCAGAACCTCTTCGAAGCCATCCGGAAGACGTTCTCCATGGCCTCACCGAACTCGTTCCATGTCTGGGTTTTTGCCTCAGCGACCGCCGTAGCTGCACTCCGCTTGGCCTGCCGGTACCTGCCTGCTGCCTCCGGAGTCCCACAGGCCAAAAAGGCCCAATGGACTCCTTCTTCAGCTTGACAGCATCCTTCACCACCGGTGTCTACCACCTCTTCGGGCTGTGCCCGGCCGGGCCCCATGGCTGCAGGCCCGGCCGCCACATGCTCACCACGCAGCCCCACCCCCAGGCCTGGCTCCGTGGGGGGTGGGGGGTGGGGGGTGGAGGGGCGGGGGGGTCACCCGTGCCCGGGGGAGGAGAACGTGGTTCCATATATGTTTTCAATCATATATCATATAGGGTTGTTTTGAGCTACGTTTTGTGTGGTCCCTCCCCCAGGACATGGGTGACCCTACCAGGGACATAAAGCCCCCGACAACTGAGCTCCTAGGGTCATTGGGACATGCAAACCCCTCCACCACGATAAGGTAGTAGCTCAGGGAGGCATATGGTAATTGTGTTTGTAGTTATATAGTATAACTTATTATATTTATTGAAACTGAATCATTCTCATAATGAGACTCAATCAACTGGATACCTTTTTCCAGGTTAGCTCCCCTGAGGTTTACAAACTATTTTTATAGTAAGTTATCTCAAGGTCTCACAAAACTCAAGTTTTTCTCTATTTAGTAAATATTTGCAACCCAAACGAGACATAATGAAAGGTGACAGAAAAAAACCCCCATCGGTATTATTAAATGTTTATATTTTTATAACAACCTAATTTAGTCTATACTATAGAGAGATGCCTGTGGAAAATATAATGCAGACACTGCTGAATTTTCTGGGGGAATGAGCCTAACAAATGAGATCAGGCTAAAGTGGTTCCATAAAGGCCGATCCACGTTCACGCAATCAAACTAATACAAGACAGGCAAGACAAGTATTCAGACTAATTGCGTGTGCACGCCATTCATGAGCAGCCCACAACGTCGAACACAGATCTAATGGATTCACAATCACAAAATCCACCACAAAAGAGCCACAGAGCAGCAGCAGTCTGCAGGACACACTTCTGCTGAAGACATATGAAGAATTTAAACATATGATCATAAAAAACTATAAATAAAATCCAAGAGAAAGGCTGGACAGAAAAAGCTGATTGGTTGAATGGGTCTGATCTGTCTCTGAAGGTGCGCTCTTGTTGCAGTGCCCTGTGTACTATAGCAGCTCTGTCATGTACAAGCTCCTCAATCAAGGGACACACCTTCACTAACAGAGAAACAGGGCATGGGTTAAGGTTGTTATATAGACTGGATCTTAATCAATTAACAGAAAAAGGGAAAAGCTGAGACATGCATCCACTAAACACGTCTTAGTTGACTTTTTATAAATTATTTTAAATGTACTAATCAACAACCAATACCTTTAAAACAGCGCTTCCTACCAGGAAAATAGCAGTTAAAGACATGTGGATTTAAATATTACAGATCTTGTCCAAACATTTTTGCATACATACACACGTTAAGTTGACTATGTTTGCTTTATGGAACCGAATCTGCTGGAAAATGAGCCGGACTAACAAAATAAACTTGGCTTATTGGGTAATCCTGCATTAAGGAACAGGTAAGCCACACACAGAGATCACAATAAGACGGTTCATTCACATCACAATCACAAACAATCTGAAGAATAGCAGCTAATTAAACTTTAAAGTCACTCAGAGGAACAAATGACTCTGACTTTAAGCTGTTTAACTGTGTTGCAGTTCATCCCAGTACTGAGGTGATACTGGAAACCAGTCACAGTTGGTTTGTATTTTAGCTTGTGAGGAGAGACGTAAGTTTTGAAACACAGTAAATATAATCAGCTGTACTCACCAGTGTTTGAGTCGGTCGTTGAGAATGAAGAGAAAAGAGTTGCGTCGACAGCAGCTCTTCGTGTTTCTGAGTATGTTTGAGGCTTTTTTCTTTTGCAGCTTTTTTATGAGGTTTTTACTTCCTCTTATCAACTGTCATTTTAGTGTGAAGTGCTAACTGTTACACATTTCTTCATCATTCGTGTTTCTTAGGATATTTAAGGACTTTAAGCTTTTTTCTTTTGCAGCTTGGTTATGAGGTTTTTACTTCCTCTTATCAACTTCCTCATATCACTCGTCATTTTAGTGTGAAGTGCTAACCTTCACATTGAATCTGATGCAATCTAATCTGACATACTCTAAATTAGATTGGATCAAATGTATTATTGTTATGTTAGATCTCAGTATTATAATTACCATTATAAATTAACACCTGAACATATAGTACCTAAGCAACCATTTGATAACATCCTGATTGCTGTTCAGAAGAGCAGAAATGTTAAAGATAATAACAGTGAGTCCAGAATAAGAGTAACCCAATCCAGTGTAATGTAATACAGGAGACATATGCTCCACAAGGCCTATGCTCATCTGGATGTGCCAGGAGGTTATGTAAGGATTCTTCTCTTTGGCTTTTCAAGTGCATTTAACGCCATCCAACCTTCTTTATTGAGAGACTAGCTTGAGGTGATAGGGGGTGGATCCTAACATCACTGACTATCTGACTGGACGACCACAGTATGTTCACCTGGGGGGGAAAGTGTCTCCAGGATGGTGATGAGCAGCACTGGGGCTCCTCAGGGAACGGTCCTTGCTCCGTTCCTATTAACTCTGTACACCGCTGACTTCAGATACAGCACAGAGTCATGTCACCTCAGGAAGTACTCTGATGACAAGGCCATTGTGGCGTGTGTCAGAGATGGACAGGAACAGGAGAACAGAGACCTTGCAGAAGCCTTCACTGCCAACTGCCTCCTGCTTAACACCTCCAAAACACTTCAATTTCAGCCTGTCATCATCCAAGGAGAGGTCATTGACGTGGTACAAAGCTATAAGTATCTAGATGTAAACCTGTATAACAAGCTGGACTGGTCCACTAACACAGACGCAGTGTACCACAAGGGGCAGAGCAGCTTCTCCTTCCTCCGCAGACCGAGGTCATTTGATGTATGAAATGCTGCATGTTTTATCAGTCAGTGGTGGCCAGTGTACTTGTTAAATCACCAGTCTCTATTCTTCATACAACCAGCATAAACTGTCAATCATGGTGAGACCACTCCCATAAGTTATATAACTCCTCCCTGCAGCAAAGGTCCCATAACCATTCAGCTACCAAGGCGCTCCGGTAAGACGCACTTCTGAACCTGTGAACATATCTTTATGTGGTATGGCTTCGATATGTATTTATGCAACTGGTATGTTCCGATAGCTAGGCACATGTATGCTGCACGAGGGGTGAAGTTACTCAGCCGTGTCTCGCCACTTACATTCAGTCAGTTTACACTTAAATTACTTCTGATCAACCTTGAAAGTCTTAAATGTCACTTTGGCTTCGCAGGAACCTTTTGTTTCATCCAGTTGATCTGTATTACACTCATACAGCCACTCCACTGTGTCCTGACAATACTCATATTACAACACAGTGCAGGATAATGTCACTGTATCATCATCAGCATCCTTCTGTTCCTAAATTGGAGAAATATTGTTAGAGAGAAAGACAACAAGAGTAAAATTAACTTCATCACTGTAATTATAATTATTGTAATGTTTCAGTCTAGTAACGAGACAGTTTGAACTGAAAACATGAACAAAATGTAGTGGTTCCTTATTCTAGCTAAATGTGTTTTTCTAAGAACTGAGACGGAAGTGTTTAGACATAAATGTGGTTACAACATCAGCTGAACTGTGGAGGTTTTATCCTCCAATGATGATCAAGTTTGCATCACAAGACTCCTTCAAACAAACACTTTATTAACACATAAGAGAAACAGTTGCTCTTTGAACTCATGGCAACATTTTTGGGGTCACTCTCTTAATTGAACTTTAACATAAACTGAGTAGAGACTTACAGTAGTTCAGGCAGATACCTATAAGTTATATAAGAGTCATATGCTGCTAACACCTGTCAATCATTCATTTAGAAAGATTTGGTTGCTTTTCTGTTACTCCACTGTCTTCTTGTCATACTGAGTACTATGCTGTGTTGTGTTGCTGTCTGCAGTTGAAATCATTGTTGTGTTTGAGTATTTTGTTTATTTACATGTATGTTCAACATTTATTTGCATGTTTGTGTTTAAGTGCTTTCTTTAGTTATTATTGTGAGTGCAGCATTTTCTTAGTTTGAGTGTATTGACAAGCATGCTTGAGTTAATTGACACAGGTGAACACAATGGAGGCAGTGATTGCAGACATGGACTGACATCTGCTTCAGCCAATCAACGGCTACAGGCTGGCCACACCAGCCAATAGTGACTCAGGGGAGGGTTTCTCTCCATCTATGTCAGGTATGTCAAACTCATTCCACAAAGGGCCATGTGGCTGCAGGTTTTCATGCCAACCAAGCAGGAGCACACCAGGCTCAACTCATTTAATCAGCTGAACTCACTCTTCAGTCAGCTGATTGGTGCACATGTGTGCTCCTGCTTGGTTGGAATGAAAACCTGCAGCCACATGGCCCTTTGTGGAATGAGTTTGACATGCCTGGTAGACAGAGCAGCAGGTTAGACTGGAGGCTTTTTTGGACTGAGCCCACACATCTTGCAAGTAGTGGAGGATGCCCATGCAGGCTGGAGGAAAGATGCAGTAGTGTATTGGAGGCCTTTGCATGACCAGTGGATGATATCTGGAGGTGTCGAGTCAGCAGAGGAGGCCTTGGCGAGAGGTGAGAGCAGGCCGGACACCTGAGACAGCAGCACTGGAGGCCTTTGAACGCAGTTGGCAGAGGCAGGAGCTTCTGTCCAAAGCTGTGAGTTCTCTATAACCAGTTCACTGTCTGTTGGTAAGGCTGCATCTAGTCAGATGGGACGAGGGCTGTGGCTGCCTGGTTCACTGAGGGCTTAGGAACACCAAAGACTGAGGATTTGTGAACAGTTCAATGTCAGCCAGTTATGAAATTTAGACTTGAGATGTAGATATATATATATATAGATATAGATATAGATATCGATATAGAACACCCCTTCAAAGGTGGAGGTGGGGATGTCGGGATGACCAATTCCTGTCCTGGACCTACTACTTTCAATGTTGATTTTCTATGTGCCTCTCTCTCCTCTACTTTCTCTCTCTCCTCTTCATTTCTACTTCTCCTTCTATCTATTCCTTTTATCCCCAACCGGTCAAGGCACATTGAAGACTGGTTCTGCCTGAGGTTTCTTCCCATTAAATGGGAGTTTTTTCTTGCCACTGTCACCAAGTGCTGCTCGGTAGAAATGCATTTCATTAATTAATAACTAATTGTACAATTTAAACCATTTAGAAAATATACTAATGAATTCCTAAATAAATAATTTCAAAATCAATTTCAAAATGCAGTTTTAGAAACACCCCTCCCTGAGCTACTACCTTGTCGTGGTGGAGGGGTTTGCTTGTCCCAATTACCCCAGGAGCTCAGTTGTCGGGGGTTTTATGCCCCTGGTAGGGTCTCCCATGGCAAATAGGTCAGGGAGGAGGTGCCAGACAAAGAGTAGCTCACAAGACCCCTATGATGATCAAGAAAAATGGTTTTGCGTGTCCCTCGCCCGGACGTGGGTCACAAGGCCCCCCCCCCCGGAGCCAGGCCTGGGGATGGGGCTCGGTGGCAAGCGCCTGGTGGCCGGGCCTTCGCCCATGGGGCCCTGCCGGGCACAGCCCAAAGACGGGACATGGGACCCTCCTCCCACAGACTCACCACCAGTGAGAGGGACCAAAGGGGTCGGGTGCGCTGCGAGCTGGGCGGCCGCCGAAGGCAGGGACCTTGGCGGTTCGACCCTCGGCTGCAGAAGCTAGTTCTAGGGACGTGGAACGTCACTTCTCTGGTGGGGAAGGAGCCTGAGCTGGTGCACGAGGTTGAGAAGTTCTGGCTAGATATAGTCGGCCTCACCTCGACGCATAGCAAGGGCTCTGGAACCAGTGTCTTCGAGAGGGTTTGGACTCTCTTCCACTCTGGAGTTGCCACTGGTGAGAGGCGCCGGGGGGCAGGGGCAGGGGTGGCAATACTTATTGCCACCCGGCTTGGTGCCTGTATGTTGGAGTTTACGCCAGTGGACAAGAGGGTAGCCTCCCTCTGCCTTTGGGTGGGGGGAGGGATCCTGATTGTTGTTTGTGCCTATGGTCCAAACAGCAGCTCAGAGTATCCACCCTTTTTGGACTCCTTGGAGGGGGTGCTGGAGAGTACTCCCCCTGGGGATTCCTTTGTTCTGCTAGGGGGCTTCAATGCTCACGTTGGCAGCGACAGTGAGACCTGGAGGGGCGGCCGGGATGAGAATCAGCACCTCCAAATCCGAGTCCATGGTTCTCAACCGGAAAAGGGTGGAATGCACTCTCCGGGTCGGGGACAAGATCCTGCCCCAAGTAGAGGAGTTCATGTCGTGGGGGCAGCAGCCTAAGCAGAGAAGCCCAGACTTCCCTCTCCCCAGCCACTTCGTCTAGCTCTTCCCGGAGGATTCCGAGGCGTTTCCAGGCCAGCCGAGAGACAAAGTCTCTCCAGCGTGTCCTGGGTCTCCTACCGGTGGGACAGGCCCTGAACACCTCACCAGGGAGGCATCTGACCCCGGATAAAGCGGAAGAAGACGCACGCACTCTTCATTAACAAAGACCACAATCTCTGTGTTTAGTTTATTGGGTTTGGGAAGAAGTTTCTGGAAGAATCGCATGAGGTCGATAGTGGTTGGATGACTAGGGTGGAGGAGGGGGTCGGAGCTGGGGTCGGTCTTGGTCGGTGGGATGATAGGAGTTGAGGGGAGGGTTGAAAGGTCACCAGGGGTTGAGAATTTAGTTCCTATAATTAAACAGGGAGAGAGAAGGAGAATCACTGAGATCAAAGCTTCACCCATAACACCCATGTCTTTAGTGGTGGGAGGAACACAGAGAGAACATGCAAACTCACCACAGAGTTAAATAAGTATACAGCTTGTTTTGTCTTTCTAAGATGCTTCTTTTCTCCTGTTGTTCTTTTTACACAAATCCAAACCAATCTCTACGTAAAAAGAGACACCAAAATACTGTAAAGAGACGTATGTAAATGTCAAGTCTCTACCAGGTAGTTTTACTGGATCATCATCATCATTGTTTGCAGACGCGTTGTTGTTGTTATTGTCTACTATTGTTGTGTTTTCTGTTTCCGCTGAGTTGCCTGACCATGAAATTAGATAGAAAAACGCAAAAAAAGATGACAAAAATATCTAATTTTATAACATCTGCAGTAACTGAGAAACAATTATATCATTGTATGAATTTAAATCCACTAAAATAAAAAAAACATATACTCTTTCTTACATGAGGACCGAGGGGTGAAGTTACACAGCCGTGTCTCGCCACTTACATTCAGTCAGTTTACACTTAAATGACTTCTGATCAACCTTGGAAGTCTTAAATGTCACTTTGGCTTCACAGGAACCTTTTGTTTCATCCAGTTGATTTGTATTACACTTATACAGCCACTCCACTGTGTCCTGACAATACTCATATTTCAACACATTGCAGAATAATGTCACTGTATCATCATCAGCATCCTTCTGTTCCTAAATTGGAGAAATATTGTTAGAGAGAAAGACAACAAGAGTAAAATTAACTTCATCACGGTAATTATAATTATTGTAATGTTTCAGTATATTAACGAGGCAGTTTGAACTGAAAACATGAAAAAAATGTAGTGGTTCCTTATTCTAGCTAAATGTGTTTTTCTAAGAACTGAGACAGAAGTGTTTAGACATAAATGTGGTTACAACATCAGCTGAACTGTGGAGGTTTTATCCTCCAATGATGATCAAGTTTGCATCATAAGACTCCTTCAAACAAACACTTTAACACATAAGAGAAACAGTTGCTCTTTGAACTCATGGCAACATTTTGGGGTCACTCTCTTAATTGAACTTTAATATAAACTGAGTAGAGACTTAAAGTAGTTCAGGCAGATACCTATAAGTTATATAAGAGTCATATGCTGCTAACACCTGTCAATCATTCATTTAGAAAGATTTGGTTGCTTTTCTGTTACTCCACTGTCTTCTTGTCATACTGAGTACTATGCTGTGTTGTGTTGCTGTCTGCAGTTGAAATCATTGTTGTGTTTGAGTATTTTGTTTATTTACATGTATGTTAAACATTTATTTGCATGTTTGTGTTTAAGTGCTTTCTTTAGTTATTATTGTGAGTGCAGCATTTTCTTAGTTTGAGTGTATTGACAAGCATGCTTGAGTTAATTGACACAGGTGAACACAATGGAGGCAGTGATTGCAGACATGGACTGACATCTGCTTCAGCCAATCAATGGCTACAGGCTGGCCACACCAGCCAATGGTGACCCAGGGGAGGGTTTCTCTCCATCTATGTAGACAGAGCAGCAGGTTAGACTGAGCCCACACATCTTGCAAGTAGTGGAGGATGCCCATGCAGGCCGGAGGACAGATGAAGTAGTGTATTGGAGGCTTTTGGATGACCAGTGAATGATACCTGAGGCCTGTACTACGAAGCTGGATTAACATTTCCAGGATATCTATCCGTTACCTGGGTTGACTTACATTCGCAATCCTGATAAGCGGTACTACGAAGCTGGTTATCAACTCGGTAATTGAACCCAGGGTTTTCCAATCTGGATCACTGCACACTCACATAAAGGGGAGGTGTTTGCAGTGTCTGACCAATCACAAACATGCAGAAACCCTGCAGAGCAGACTACTTTACCCTTTACCATGGAGGAACAGACAATTATTCTTCAACTATATGAAGAATTCAAACACATCATCCAGGCCAAAAGCAACACTGTTGCTGCTGCAAAAGCCAGGAAGGAGTGCTGGCAGAAAATTGCAGACTCTGTTAATGCATAAATTCGTGAGATTACACAATGTTAATACATTTGACAATATAAACGGACAGCACTCTGATCACACAATGTCACTTTATTACGGCACAGACGTTTCGGGCAGAGTGCTTCCTCAGTGCCCTTCCTTTCATAGAGGCATTAAGTTAGTTTAATATTCAACATTCAAAATACAAACCTATTTTGCGCTTCAACCATTTGAGTGAATGATTTCAAACCAACTGCATAACATACAGAATAATATCCCTCATGTGCCTCAAGGATTATTTTTTAAATATATATTTTGGCCAATTAAAAAATTGCATCTATCCCTAAAAACTCTTTCTCTCCTAAGCGCTCCTCTCGCGATCCGCGTACCAATGTTGACAGGATCTTTTAAGAATGGGCAGGCCATTTTCTAAGAGAGCTGATTGGTCAGGAGGTGGTGCTTTTGTACTCATTGATCTCTTATCCAGAAGATAACCTGCTCCGGAGCAGGTTAGCCGTTCAGCATAAGTTACCATGGTGATTTACCCTGGTAAAAAGTGAACCAGCTTCGTAGTACGGAAAACCCAGGGTTAACCCTGAAGTTCCCTCGATAAGAGAAAATCCAGCTTCGTAGTAAAGGCCTCTGGTGGTGAGTCAGCAGAGGAGGCCTTTGGATGACCAGTGGATGATACCTGGAGGTGTCGAGTCAGCAGAGGAGGCCTTGGCGAGGGGTGAGAGCAGGCTAGATGCCTGCGACAGCAGCACTGGAGGCCTTTGAACGCAGTTGGCAGAGGCAGCAGCTCCAAAGCTGTAAGTTCCCTATAACCAGTTCACTATCTGTTGGTGAGGCTGGTCGCAATTGACATAACCCTGTGTATGAAGTGCAGACTGCTGGCTGTTTTACTTGGTTCCAGGAGTGGAGAAGAGGTATATTTCAGTTAGTTCAAGCTCACATTTTAACAATCAACCCTGAACTCCACATTAATTGTCTCTTATTTTAATGGACATAGTACAGAGGGATGCATGATACTACTAGTGCATCATTGGTATCAGCTGACAAAGCCTTCAAAATGAAATGACTTCTCCTTTGCTGACTGGCTGTGCTTCCCTCCAGACTGTTTCACCCTCTCAGTCTAAGTGCTTCCTCTACAGGCTGTGGATCCCTCTGGAGGACCGAGCCCCAGTTCAGTATTCAGGTTAAAGTGGGAAGAAGCAGCAGGTCTATTTGTCTGCACAGATAGGAAGCGCCACAGCTGACAGGATGTACTAATGTGTTTTGAAAGAAACTTCTTCTTTTTGGTTTAGAAGTGCATATTGGGTGCATTACTGCAACCTTCTGCTCCAGAGTGTGGATCAGATATTAAATCCTAATCATTAAACCTGTCTGTCTTATTAACTCAAAGAAAACTCTACTGCTCCACCCACTTGGTTTATTAAAGTTCCTCCTTCTGTACTGTATTGTATACTGTATTGTCTTTGTTGATCATACTTAGTGAAATGTATGCTTAATAGTCTCCTCAGCTGTGTGTTCAAATGAGCTGGGACATATCAACAAAAATCTAAAATCATGCATCCGTAACAACAGATTAGATTTGAACCAACCTGAATGAATTACAATGTTGTACAGATACAAAACACGACACCCCCCCCCCCCCCCCCCATAATACTGTTTTACAAAATGCATCATAATAGTTCAGGCGATTATCAAGCGGTTTTAATTTCCACATTAAATAATTCTGAGTTAAGGAAAAGAGACTCTGTCAAGGCTGAAAGCTCATTCAATCACGCATTAAAGTCTATAAAAATATAACACAACTGGCAAACAATTCTGTTCTGTCCAAACCTTATTTTGAGTAGAGATAGTTTTGCAATATTATCTTTGTAATTTTTGTTTCTGTATTTTGTTGTAATATGCAGTAATTTCACCGAAATCCCCCATTCATGTATTGTTGGTATTCTAGCGCCCTCTGCTGACCTGCAGACACTGCTTCATTTCCCGTCTCTCGTCAGTCTGCATTTATCCTGACTGAGAGTTACGTATTCAAGGCAGTGCGATCATAAAGTGTGAATTTGAAGTTTGAATGGTGTTTAAGTGCATACAGCAGTGTATTCATTCTTAATATTGTTATTATAGATGAGTTGTGTAATTCTCTGTGGTTCTTTTTACCTGTAGAGATGAGTTTTTAAGGCTTAAAAAACTAGCTTAAACACGTTTAGCCTGTAACGTTGTGTGGCTGGTTTTCATCATTTTGGCTGTACCGATGCCACAACTGTTTTTCTGCTTTCTGCTGGTTACAGTGGTTGTGTAATACTAAAAGATGTCAGCAGAGGGCGCATAGTGGTTAGGAGGAACCTAAAATCCTGCAGCCAGGTGGAAAGGAAGCTAATGTTGTCTGCCTCTGTGTTAATATGTACAGCGACCACCATAGCTTCAGCGGCAGCCGGGTTTCCAACCACTTCTCCTAACACACATCAAGTTAGGGGGCAATAAAACTCTCATCAACATGTATAATTGTGAGATATCTACATTTCTTTTGACTTATTGTTTTCTATTGATCTGTGTCAGTTTTGAGATCACCAGAATCTGGTCTTCCTCTCATCATCCAGATCTCAGCTCTGCCTTTATTCATCACCACCACCAGTATCTAGACTCTAACAGGGGATATACCATTATAGATATGATGACATCATGATGGGGTCTAATCACCACAGACTTTACCACATTTCTTCATTATATGCATGTTCAATAAAAGAAATGTCACTTTAAAAAATGAATTCCCTCCTGATTGAACTCCTGTTATCTTCTTTTTCTGCAGTGTTGGTTTATTTCAGCTCTGAAAGAATCAGTCAGTCCAAAGTTCAGCTCACTGTAATATTTTAACCTGTTCATGTATTTCTAATTTTATTTCCTCCTTTCTTTTAACTGTTGCTGAATCAGGTGATCTGTAATGAGCTGACAGCCAGTTCTGCTATCAATATATTGTAGTAAAATATCTAAGTGTATTTTTTGCAAAACTGTAAGACTTTCATTAATCTGGGGTTCTGAGGGCTGAGAGATGTTTAGCAAGTTGCTGTTTCACCAGTAGATGGAACATATAATAATGAGGAAGTTATTTATGAGATGAGGAAGTTGAGAGGTGTGTGCAGTCTGTCCCTGCCTTTATCAAACTGTCCTCTCTCTGATGTGTGCTGTTATGCTGCCCTCTGCTGGACACAGGAGGGAAACACAGACAACTTGTACAAACCTCAGTGACTTTGAGAGGAAGACTCTGACAGCAAAATAAAACACTTCCACACACAGTTTCTTCTTCTGCACAGAATTTAACTGCAGTGATACTGTATAGCAGAGTAGTTTCATTCACCACAAAATGTCTTTTTATTCACTTTATAGCATCTGTTTTAGTCTCTGACATACATCCACATTTTCTATCTTTTAGGAAGAAAGTTGAGGACTAAATGATGGACTAAGTCACATGTTTAAAATAATCTATCATGAATTTATTTTGAAGCTTTTTAAACAATTTTATTTGGTAATTATTCAAACACAGATCAGCCATCCAAAGTTCTTTACATGAAACTATGAAGGTAATAAAAAAATCAAAGATATCAAAGATAAAACAGTAGAAACATTGAAAGAATATAATCAATGAAGATTTAAAAACAAGTTGATCAATTCTAATTTAATACACGTATCATATTTTTGAATAAGCAACAGCAGTCAAAGGATTTTTACAAATATTCAATAACTATTCATTAATTTAAAATATTCAGCAAATTAAAAAAGAGTAATATAAAATCAGGCTGTAACTGAATATTATTTTTCTGTTCATTTTCAAACCTTGAAGCTAAAAGACATAATGAAATATTCAATAAAAACAATATTGAATTTTATGGCTGCATCAATACATCTAATGAAAAAATACTTATAAACTAGAGTAAAAACTCAATAAAATAGATTAAAAACATAAAACAAACAAAAAATGAATAAAATCAGTAAGAGGGATTATTTGGTAATTATTCAAACACAGATCAGCCATCCAAAGTTCTTTACATGAAACTATGAAGGTAATAAAAACATCAAAGATATCAAAAGTAAAACAGTAGAAACATTGAAAGAATATAATCAATGAAGATTTAAAAACAAGTTCAATCAATTCTAATTTAATACACAGTATCATATTTTTGAGTAAGCAACAGCAGTTAAGGGATTTTTACAAATATTCAATAAATTTAAAATATTCAGCAAATTAAAGAGTAATATGAAATCAGGCTGTAACTGAATATTATTGTTCTGGTCATTTTCAAACCTTGAAGCTAAAAGATACACAATAAAATATTCAAGCTCACTATATTGAATTTTATGACTGCATCAATACATCTAATGAAAAACTATAGATATAGATATATTGAACATCACTGTAGATATATTTCCCTAACATCAGTCTTGATACAGACTTGGTATCTTTACAAACTTTGAGATGTTCACTCGATTTTAAAGCTCTGTTGGTTTGAACAAAGTTTCTCTTCACACGTTTCTCATGATGGATCCATCAACTATGAAGAGGTTAATGAATGAATAATGGGAGGATACTGAAGCAGTAAAAAGACAAGTTTGGTCTCTAATCCACTGACTGCTAGTATAGACTACTGTGCATATTTACACAGAGGATGTAAAACAATCATTAACACATGAAGTAAATTAATTGTTGGTGCTGCTCAATAAATTGTTGATCATAGAAACGAGATCAGGCAGTTTGATTGACAGGACGGATGATCAAAGGCGCGGAGTTTTTACCACCATAATTATTAGAGGGACTTAAGAATGGGTAGAGTTTCTCAGTGAAGGAGCAGCCAGTAAAGGAGTAGATAAGAGCTGCAGCATCTACGTCATAAAAGGAGACCAGACCCTCCTCATAATCCACAAACACCCCCACCTTCTGAGGACGAGACTTCAGAGAGAGACGGACTGCAGGGCTATTACGAGCACTGTACTCATTTCCATTTCTCAACCATATAGTCCAGAAACCATTCTGACGGCTCAGTGTGACGTTTCCCTTCCTGTTGATCGACTCTCTGGCCACTCCTAAAGTCCATTTAGTCTTCTCTTTAACCTGAACCTCAAAGTAAAATCTGCCTGAAGAGAAACTCTGCTTTCCTAAAACATTTGCATAAAGTGTAAATCTCTTTGGGTTGTCTGAGAGTTTCTTCTCCACATCACCACAGTAAACCTGTTTCCCATCAGCAGACAGGATGAGATAAGGATTTGCTGTATCAGGATCAAGAGTCACATCCACTGCATACTGCTGGACCCTCTTCAGCTCAGCCTCAAACTGGTTCTTCATCTGTGTGCTGAGCGTCTCCTCCAGCTGAGCCACAGTTGTTGTCTCATTATATGATGATGGATGGTGGACGCTGATCACAGTCCCGTCTTTGGATGCCAATACTACAGAAATATTAGAGAGCAATCATTTACAAAGCTTGAGATGAACTTCCTGTCACAACAGGTAGACATTCACTTCAAATGACCATATTCTACTCACTGCCATCTCCTTTAGTTATATGTATATATTAATGAATTGAATTGAGCCTCACAGCGGATGAAGACACGACACACCAGAATCACCAGAAACACCAGAATCCCCAGAAACATCAGACAGGCCTTCAGTTTGGTTCCAGCACAGACTCTTGGTTTGGCAGCTTGTTGCTCTGAGAATGTAAGTCAATGTAATTAATATACATTGTACCTAACTGAAAGAGAGCCCTGCAGCTGATTTCCTCTGTTTTCCCACAAAAAGACAGCAGGTGGTAGAAAGAAGAGAATAATAAGTTGGCCTGTAAGTATGATCCAGACTTTTTATTAAAACACTGGAGCTTGGTCATGTTGGTTTGTTTAGAAATGGCTCCAAAGACTAATAACAGTGATCATGTTTTCAGAGAGTAGTTCTGTGTAAGGCAGACACAACTGAGCATGTGCAGCTTTGAGCAGCTTTACCGTCATGAACTTCAAGTGGAAGAAGACGAGGAGGAGGACGAGGAGGAGGAGTCTGACGGGAGGAAGGTCCTCTGTTCTCGGAAGCGCCCAGATCATCACTGAAATTCACTGAGAGAGATATCAGTAATTAATAATTAATAAAATATTATAATATGCTGTTTATGGATGACAATAATATTACAGTGTTAGTGTTAATAAAACTGATTTCACGAGCAAGGAACACATCACCAACGAGATACGTTTTAACAGATTTATTGACAGAATTTGAATGAATTGTGTATTCTTGATGCGGAACGATTCTTGATGCGGAACGATTCTTGATACGGTGATTCTTGATGCGGTGTGGGGAGGTCGGACGAAGGATCCGCCGCTGCGCCCGGGCAGTGACGAACCCCCAAAAACCTTCAATTATTTGAGACGTGCTCGTGCGGATCTTAGATCGTTGAGTCTGAGCAGATATAGCTGTGATACGTTAATGAGCGTTAATAGTGAGAGTCCAAGATACAAGCAAGACGGCACGGGTCGAAGTGTGATGGTGACACAGTGAATTCTGAGCATCCAAGGAAACTGAAGATGCTATATGGAATATGGAATATGAACCTCGCTTTGAGGGTCAGGGCGATGTGAGGAGTTTGGTATCCTCAGCGAATGGTGTGTAAGCAAGTGGACAGCAGATCGGCGGTAAGAGAAAGCTGTTTGGCTGGTTCTTGGCTGACGAGACCAGCGAGAAGTGACTTACTTGGGGATGGTTTATGGCTGGACTGGGATTACCTGTGATTAGTTTGGAGAAAAACTAGTACCGCTGAAGTAGGATTTGATAGTAGGTGTTTTATGTTCATGGCAGAATGAGCATAGGTGATGTAGCAGATGACGGTGGTGAGATAGAACGAGGGGGAAATGATGTTGTGTCGGTCATGAAAGTGTTGGAACTTATCCAAGCTTTTGGTAATTCGGAATGTTTGGAATTCGAAGATCAGGAGTATTAAAGATGGATTTACAGATTGAAGTCAGTGCAGAATATGGAGGAACTGACCATCTACCATTGTAGAAACCCCAAAAATCAGCAGAAGGAGCGGCATCAGTGTAGCTGGATGTCAAGGGAGTTAGTCAGCTGATCATCATAAAAGAAGGAGATACCGTTCCGGCTAGAGAGGAGATGGAACCACAAGCGAAGCTCGGCGAGACAGGATTGGTTCCGTGACAAGGAAGACAGAAGCAACAGGACGATACGATAGCGCGTCGATAATGAAATAGTTATGGTGGTGAAATAGGACGACATATATATGTTACTTTGAACGTGTGACAGGGGCATTGATAATGAAATGGTAGAAGTGATGAGATAGGACGAAGTGTAGGTTACGTTAAACATATGAAAGGGGCGTTGATAATGAAATGGTCGAAGTGACGAGAGAGAACGACAGGTAGTTTACGTTAAACGTGTGAAAGGGGATGGTCTCAGCTGGCCATTTGGCGGAGAACGATGCATCGTTCTGTCTGATGAAGTTGCGGGAGTAGCACTTGGGGGCAATGACATCCCGGTGTCACTGCCCGGGAGAAATGAGCTGCAGGGATCAGTGTAGTCAAATATGGGTTATCCTGGTACCTTGATGATGAGACAGCGGGGCGCTGGAAGCCCGGGGGCAGATGTTCCGGTTGGAGCAGAGTGCTGGCAGCTCTCGGTGCCAGGAGCCTTGACTAGAGCAGGCTTCTGTGGCAACTAGAGCAGGATGTCCATGATAAAAGCTGCCTGCTGTCGAACTAGGCGAGCCAAGGTTGGTGCAGATGTAGTGAAAAACAGCAGGGGTCATTGGCATCCTGGTGCTGATGTTCTGGCCTAAGCCGAGTGCTGTGATTGGAATGAAGGGACGGCAAGGGTTGTAGGCATCCCGGTGCCCGATGTTCCCGTTGGAACGAAGTGCTGTGGTTGGACAAATAAACAGCATGGGTCGTAGGCATCCCGGTGCCTGATGTCCCTGTCTAAACAAGCGCTGTGCTGCTGTTGGATTTAAGGAAACAGCATCGGTCGCAGGCATCTCAATGCCTGAAGTACACGACTAAGTGAAGTGCTGCTGTTGGATTTAGAAAACAGCATGGTCGCAGACGTCCCGGTGGCTGATGTCCCTGTCTAAGCGAAGCGCTGGGGTCGTAGTGAGGAAACACCATGGTTGCTGGTATCACTGTGCCCGATGTTCCCGTCTAAGCGGAACACTGGTTGGAGTTAGAAAACCACATGGGTCGCAGGCATCCCGGTGCCTGATGTCCCTGTCTAAACGAAATGCTGTGGCTGGAGTAAAGAAAACCGCATAGGTCGCAGGCATCCCGGTGCCTGATGTAGACGACTAAGCAAAGTGCTGCTGTTGGATTTAGAAAACAGCATGGTCGCAGGCATCCCGGTGCCTGATTTCCCTGTCTAAACGAAGCGCTGCGGTCGTATTGAGGAAATGGCGTGGTTGCTGGTATCACTGTGACTGATGTTCCATCTAAACAGAACACTGTGGCTGGAGTAAAGAAAACCGCATGGGTCGCAGGCATCCCGGTGCCTGATGTCCCTGTCTAGGAGCGGCTCTGCGGTTGGAGTGAGGAGACGGCAGGGGGTTTATGACTCAGACAATATAGAAGCAATTTCAGGTTAGTTGTATTTGTGATAAATTGTGTTAGTAGCTTGCGATCCAGCTTTTAACGTGGACGATACAGAGTGATTTTGGTTAGTATTGTGATAACTGTGTTAGTAACGTGCAATACGATGCGTTTAATGGCAGATGATGCCTAAAATGACGATTGACTCGATATGCTGGCAACGTGCAACCTAGTGTTTGTAATGTTCAAGCACATGTAACGGTGTGCAATGGCAAAGTGACGTTAGAGTAGCTGCGCGAGAAGCTTCCAGCTGGTATATGGAAAAGACAATGTGGAAGTAACTTTAAATTAATTATGAATCTTTACTACAAAGTACTGGAGATGCAGTACGTATAATGCAGGACTGATGCCGTTGGTATAATGCCATAGACTGTATAGAAGAAATGGACGTAACAATGTGACGTCACCCACTGGTTTGTGGATTGCTGCTCGGGAGCCACTTTTATTTATTTATTTATTAATTAATTAATTAATTAATTATTTTCCTTCTTTTTCTTTTATGACACCAAAACGATAATACTGACAAGTCTGAGTAGAATGAGTAGCGCAATACTACCTGGCCCCTGCCGGGGGGCGCTGTGGCCGTGGGGCTACGGGGCTCTGTGACGTCACGCGTGCCGAACCGGGCGGTGATTGGCTTAGACGAAAACCCGGAAGGCGGGAGCGCCGGTTGCTGTTGTTGATGCTGAGTAAACAATGAAGCTTTAGTTTAATGTGGCTAAGGTTGATAGGGAATGCATCCTATGCAGGAATCATTGGCAGTTCGGTCGCTGATGTCGGGGTCCGTTTGATGATGTAAAGGCGGCCGGACGGAGAGTGCGAGTCCGGTGTGGTGGAGAGTTATCTGGACTGTTGAAGCGGCTGAGGAGGGGAGAGTTGAAGCTGCTGCTCCAGCGGCTTTGTGCGTTGCTTCCCTGGTTTTTGCCCTCGCTAGTGGAGGAGAGGAAGCCGGAGATCTACCGGGAGTGTCACATCGTGTGGGTTGAAGAGCCTGCAAGGCCGGTATGTGACTGCGGGGCCGGCATGTGCCCCGCGGGACGCTGGGCTGCGGTCTGCTGCTGTGTGACGAGAGGAGAACCGGTTTCCCACGAATCTTCAGTCAAGTCGGACGGGTTGATCTGTAGTTCGTGATCCGTGGTGAGTTCACTCTTGGAGTAGTAATCGTAGCATTTGTTCAAGTTGTGTTGATGCAATGCGGGAAGTACGATCTGTTTCTGGGATGACCATGAAAGCTTGACTGAGACTGCCTGCACGTGAAACTCGAAAGCGAGAGTGAACGAGGGGGAAGCTGTTAGGTCTGTTTATATAGGAGCCGGAAGGGGTGTAATTGGTGTGTGTTCCCGCTCCTGAAACTGCGCTTGTCAAGCTTCGATTAAACTGAGAATGACTGTATCAGAGTGGAAGTGAAGACTTTTCTACTCTTCCTGTGACTGACCTTCTGGTCCTGAGCTTATGTCTGATAAACTCTGCAGCAGATCATTCCTGTTGATCTTCTCTAAAAGCTTCTTGGTCACCTCCACAGCTCCAGGAAGTTGGTAGGTCTGCACCATCAGATCCACGGTGTGTCGTCTCTCTGCATTCTGCAGCCAGGATGCTTTGATGGTTTGGTAGCCTGCCAGACTTTCATACTTTAGGAGACACTTGAAGTCCTCGAATTCCTCATCTTTCAAACCCTCCAGAGTTTTCAAGAGGTCCTTCTTTCTCACCATCTTTGCCTGTTAAAATTACAGAATATTTTCAACATGAAAGATTTGCCATTCCCACAAACACCAGTCCACAGCCAGACTTTCACCTGTCGTTGTGTTTAAGTCTCTGATCATTCCTGCTTCCCTTTTTCATTCTGCTGTCTGCCAACTAAACTTTGTCTTGAGTTAAAAACTCTTTAAATGTTCATCTTACCTGTTGCTTAGTCTTACTTTTTAGTCCAAAAAATAACTACCAGAAACATAAAAAATGAAAATTATAAATGTATCACATGTATTGCAGGCTAAATGTGCTCTAAAGTTTAATTACAGTGAGAATTGAAGGACAGTAATAATGTTTATGACTGACTGAGCAGTAAAGGCTCGGTTCAGATTTGTAAACTGGTATTGGAGTGTGGGGCTAGAAGAGCTGATAACTTTCAGTCAACAAGACTAAAAGAAATTGTGTAATAAAGTTTATTACATGTCACACTGTGTCAGACAGCACCAACAAAGTCTCAGTCACACTCTGTGTTTGACTGTTTGATATCAGTTTGAAGATTTTTGTCAGGTTGTGTGATGAATGTGAATCATAAATGGAAGATAACTCACAGTCTGAGATTCAGGAAGATGTGTTTAACACTCACAGAGAGACAACAGCTGTCTTTTTCCTGACTGATGTCTTGTTGCTTGTAGATTCTTCTGCAGACTGAGAGAACTTAATCTGTGGAGTCTTTATGAGCCGGTCAGCTGAGCTGAGACACATGAAGAGAGATTAACATCTCAAACAGGAACTGAAACTTCCTCATGTGAGAGAAAAAGAGCATTCCAGTTTGGTCTCTGCACACTTCTGCTGAAGACATTTGAAGAATTTAAACATATGATCATAAACAACAATAAATAAAATCCAAGAGAAAGGCTGGACGGAAATAGCTGACTGATTGAATGGGTCTGATCTGTCTCTGAAGGTGTACTCTTGTTGCAGTGCCCTGTGTACTATAGCAGCTCTGTCATGTACAAGCTCCTCAATCAAGGGACAGGCCTTCACTAACAGAGAAACAGGGCATGGGTTGAGGTCGTTATATAGACTGGACCTTAATCAATTAACAGAAAAAGGGAAAAGCTGAGACATGCATCCACTAAACACGTCTTATTTTACTTTTTATACATTATTTTAAATGTACTAATCAACAACCAATACCTTTTAAAACAGCGCCTCCTACCAGGAAAATAGCTTTTAAAGACATGTGGATTTAAATATTACATATCTTGTCCAAACATTTTTGCCTACATACACACGTTAAGTTGACTATGTTTGCTTTATGGAACCGAATCTGCTGGAAAATGAGCCAGAATAACAAAATAAGCCTGGCTTATTGGGTAATCGTGCTTTATGGAACAGGTAAGCCACACACAGAGATCACAATAAGACGGTTCATTCACATCACAATCACAAACAATCTGAAGAATAGCAGCTAATTAAACTTTAAAGTCACTCAGAGGAACAAATGACTCTGACTTTAAGCTGTTTAACTGTGTTGCAGTTCATCCCAGTACTGAGGTGATACTGGAAACCAGTCACAGTTGGTTTGTATATTAGCTTGTGAGGAGAGACGTAAGTTTTGTGTTCATGCTGGTTGTTGAAACACAGTAAATATAATCAGCTGTACTCACCAGTGTTTCAGTCGGTCGTTGAGAATGGAGTGAAAAGAGTTGCGTCGCCAGCAACTCTTCGTGTTTCTGAGTCTATTTGTGGTTTTTTCTTTTGCATCTTGGTTATGAGGTTTTTACTTCCTCTTATCATACTCTGAATTTGTGTTTCTTAGTATATTTAAGGACTTTAAGCTTTTTTGTTTTGCAGCTTGGTTATGACGTTTTTACTTCCTCTTATCAACTTCCTCTTATCACTCGTCATTTTAGTGTGAAGTGCTGACCTTCACATTGAATCTGATGCAATCTAATCTGACATACTCTAAATTAGATTGGATCAAATGTATTATTGTTATGTTAGATCTCAGTATTATAATTATCATTATAAATGAACACCTGAGCATACAGTACCTAAGAAACCACTTAATAATCATCCTGATCGCTGTTGGCTTTTAACAGTTTCAGATTAGGTAACTCAGATTGAGGACTTTTCAGAAGAGCAGAAATAAAGATAATAAAGATAATAACAGTGAGTCCAGAATAAGAGTAACACAATCCAGTGTAATGTAATACAGGAGACATATGCTCCACAAGGCCTATGCTCATCTGGATGTGCCAGGAGGTTATGTAAGGATTCTTCTCTTTGACTTTTCAAGTGCATTTAACACCATCCAACCTTCTTTATTGAGAGACTAGCTTGAGGTGATAGGGGGTGGATCCTAAAATCACCAGCTGGATTACTGACTATCTGACTGGACGACCACAGTATGTTCACCTGGGGGGGAAAGTGTCTCCAGGATGGTGATGAGCAGCACTGGGGCTCCTCAGGGAATGGTCCTTGCTCCGTTCCTATTAACTCTGTACACCGCTGACTTCAGATACAGCACAGAGTCATGTCACCTCAGGAAGTACTCTGATGACAAGGCCATTGTGGCGTGTGTCAGAGATGGACAGGAACAGGAGAGCAGAGACCTTGCAGAAGCCTTCACTGCCAACTGCCTCCTGCTTAACACCTCCAAAACACTTCAATTTCAGCCTGTCATCATCCAAGGAGAGGTCATTGACGTGGTACAAAGCTATAAGTATCTAGGTGTAAACCTGTATAACAAGCTGGACTGGTCCACTAACACGGACGCAGTGTACCACAAGGGGCAGAGCAGCTTCTTCTTCCTCCGCAGACCGAGGTCATTTGATGTATATAATGAAATGCTGCATGTTTTATCAGTCAGTGGTGGCCAGTGTACTTAAATCACCAGTCTCTATTCTGCCTATAACCAGCATAAACTGTCAATCATGGTGAGACCACTCCCATAAGTTATATAACTCCTCCCTGCAGCAAAGGTCCCATAACCATTCAGCTACCAAGGTGCTCCGGTAAGATGCACTTCTGAACCTGTGAACATATCTTTATGTGGTATGGCTTCGATATGCAACTGGTATGTTCCGCTAGATAGGCACATGTATGCTGCACGTGGGGTCTGTGGGAGGACGTGTATGACCAGCGCTTCCTGTGGGTTGAGGCTTGCCGAAAGCATCACACCGCAGAAGATGCTTCCTGTTGCAGAATTGCTTCCTTAAACTTAGTCTGTAGAGCAAAAGTTATAGATGTAGATGTAGTTGTAGAGCAATCGTTGTTGTCTACTATTGTCATGTTTTCTGTTTCCGCTGAGTTGCCTGACCATGAAATTAGGTAGAAAAACGCAAAAAAAGATGACAAAAATATCTAATTTTATAACATCTGCAGTAACTGAGAAACAATTATGTCATTGTATGAATTTAAATCCACTAAAATAAAAAAAACATATACTCTTTCTTACATGAGGACCGAGGGGTGAAGTTACACAGCCGTGTCTCGCCACTTACATTCAGTCAGTTTACACTTAAATGACTTCTGATCAACCTTGGAAGTCTTAAATGTCACTTTGGCTTCGCAGGAACCTTTTGTTTCATCCAGTTGATCTGTGTTACACTCATACAGCCACTCCACTGTGTCCTGACAATACTCATATTACAACACAGTGCAGGATAATGTCACTGTATCATCATCAGCATCCTTCTGTTCCTAAACTGGAGAAATATAGAGAGAAAGACAACAAGAGTAAAATTAACTTCATCACTGTAATTATAATTATTGTAATGTTTCAGTATATTAACGAGGCAGTTTGAACTGAAAACATGAAAAAAATGTAGTGGTTCCTTATTCCAGCTAAATATGTTTTTCTAAGAACTGAGACAGAAGTCTGTTGAGTCAGAGGTGTCGAGTCAGCAGAGGAGGCCTTGGCGAGGGGTGAGAGCAGGCTAGATGCCTGAGACAGCAGCACCAGAGGCCTTTGAACGCAGTTGGCAGAGGCAGGATCTTCTGTCCAAAGCTGAGAGTTCCCTATAACCAGTTCACTATCTGTTGGTGAAGCTGCTCACAATTTACATAACCCTGTGTATGAAATGAAGACTGCTGGCTGTTTTTCTTGGTTCCAGGAGTGGAGAAGAGGTATATTTGAGTTAGTTCAAGCTCACATTTTAACAATCAACCCTGAACTCCACATTAATTGTCTCTTATTTTAATGGACATAGTACAGAGGGATGCATGATACTATTAGTGCGTCATTGGTATCAGCTGACAAAGCCTTCAAAATGAAATGACTTCTCCTTTGCTGACTGGCTGTGCTTCCCTCCAGACTGTTTCACCCTCTCAGTCTCAGTGCTTCTTCCACAGGCTGTGGATCTCTGGAGGACCGAGCCCCAGTTCAGTGTTCAGGTTAAAGTGGGAAGAAGCAGCAGGTCTATTTGCCTGCACAGATAGGAAGTGCCACAGCTGACAGGATGTACCACTGTGTTTTGAAAGAAACTTCTTCTTTTTGGTGTAGAAGTGCATATTGGGTGCATTACTGCCACCTTCTGCTCCAGAGTGTGAATCAGATATTAAATCCTAATCATTAAACCTGTCTGTCTTATTAACTCAAAGAAAACTCTATTGCTCCACCCACTTGGTTTATTAAAGTTCCTCCTTCATGTATTGTCTTTGTTGATCATACTTAGTGAAATCTATGCTTAATAGTCTCCTCAGGTGTGTGTTCAAATGAGCTGGGAAATAGCAACAAATAAGATTTGAACCAACCTTAATGAATTACAACAATGTTGTACAAATACAAAACATGAACCCTCCCCTACAATTTATATCAGTTTATTGCAAACAATATTCACCTTTTATAGTAAAGCCATAATACTTTTTTATGAGATGCATCATAATAGTTCAGGCGATTATCAAGCGGTTTTAATTTCCACATTATATAATTCTCAGTTAAGGAAAAGAGACTCTGTCAAGGCTTAAAGGTAATTCAACTACACATTAAAGACTATAAAAATATAACCCAACTGGCAAACACTTCTGTTCTGTCCAAACCTTGTTTTGAGTAGAGATAGTTTTGATGGTTAAGGGTGAACTCACTGCCAGTTTATGTAACAGATGCAATATCATCTTTGTAATTTTTGTTTCTGTATTTTGTTGTAATATGCAGTAATTTCACCGAAATCCCCCATTGTTGTGTTGTTGGTATTGGGAGTACTGTATTAGGTTGTATTCTAGCGCCCTCTGCTGGCCATTAGCAGACACTGCTTCATTTCCCGTCTCTCGTCAGTCTGCATTTATCCTGACTGAGAGTTACGTATTCAAGGCAGCGCGATCATAAAGTGTGAATTTGAAGTTTGAATGTTGTTTAAGTGCACACAGCAGTGTATTCATTCTTAATATTGTCATTATAGGTGAGTTGTGTAATTCTCTGTGGTTCTTTTTACCTGTAGAGATGAGTTTTTAAGGCTTAAAAAACTAGCTTACACGCGTTTAGCCTGTAACGTTGTGTGGCTGATTTTCATCATTTTGGCTGTACCGATGCCACAACTGTTTTTCTGCTTTCTGCTGGTTACAGTGGTTGTGTAGTACTAAAAGCTGTCAGCAGAGGGCGCATAGCAGTTAGGAGGAACCTAAAACCCCACAGAGGCAGCGCTGCAGAATAAATCCTGCAGCCGAGTGGAAAGGAAGCTAATGTTGTCTGCCTCTGTGTTAATATGTACAGCGACCACCATAGCTTCAGCGGCAGCCGGGTTTCCAACCACTTCTCCTAACACCCATCAAGTTAGGGGGCAATAAAACTCACATCAACTCCTTCTCCTGCTAATCAGCCTCCTCATCAGTTAACTATGTTCACCTGGACTCTCAGCTGCAGCTTCTCCGTATCAATCAGTCCTGTTGTCTCAATCTTTACTTCATACCAGACCGTCCAGCAATAATTCACGGACTGATTCATATCAACATGTATAATTGTGAGATACCTACGTTTCTTTTGACTTACTGTTTTCTATTGATCTGTGTCAATTTTGAGATCACCAGAATCTGGTCTTCCTCTCATCATCCAGATCTCAGCTCTGCCTTTATTCACCACCACCACCACCAGTATCTAGACTCTAACAGGGGATATACCATTATAGATATGATGACATCATGATGGGGTCTAATCACCACAGACTTTACCACATTTCTTCATTATATGCATGTTCGATAAAATAAATGTCACTTTAAAAAATGAATTCCCTCCTGATTGAACTCCTGTTATCTTCTTTTTCTGCAGTGTTGGTTTATTTCAGCTCTGAAAGAATCAGTCAGTCTAAAGTTCAGCTCATTGTAATATTTTAACCTGTTCATGTATTTCTAATTTGATTTCCTCCTTTCTTTTAACTGTTGCTGAATCAGGCGATCTGTAATGAGCTGACAGCCAGTTCTGCTATCAATATATTGTAGTAAAATATCTAAGTGTATTTTTGCAAAACTGCAAGACTTTCATTAATCTGGGGTTCTGAGGGCTGAGAGATGTTTAGCAAGTTGCTGATTCACCAGTAGATGGAACATATAATAATGAGGAAGTTATTTATAAGATGAGGAAGTTGAGAGGTGTGTGCAGTCTGTCCCTGCCTTTATCAAACTGTCCTCTCTCTGATGTGTGCTGTTATGCTGCCCTCTGCTGGACACAGGAGGGAAACACAGACAACTTGTACAAACCTCAGTGACTTTGAGAGGAAGACTCTGATAGCAAAATAAAACACTTCCACACACAGTTTCTTCTTCTGCACAGGATTTAACTGCAGTGATACTGTATAGCAGAGTAGTTTCATTCACCACAAAATGTCTTTTCATCACTTTACAGCATCTGTTTTAGTCTCTGACATACATCCACATTTTCTGTCTTTTAGGAAGAAAGTTGAGGATTCAATGATGGACTAAGTCACATGTTTAAAATAACATATCATGAACTTGTTATGAGGCTTTTTAAACAATTTTATTTGGTAATTATTCAAACACAGATCAGCCATCCAAAGTTCTTTACATGAAACTATGAAGGTAATAAAAAATCTAAGATATCAAAAGATAAAACAGTAGAAACAGTGAAAGAATATAATCAATGAAGATCAATTCTAATTTAATACACGTATCATATTTTTGAATAAGCAACAGCAGTCAAAGGATTTTTACAAATATTCAATAAATTTAAAATATTCAGCAAATTAAAAAAGAGTAATATGAAATCAGGCTGTAACTGAATATTATTTTTCTGTTCATTTTCAAACCTTGAAGCTAAAAGACACACAATAAAATATTCAAGCTCACTATATTGAATTTTCTGACTGCATCAATACATCTAATGAAAAACTATAGATATAGATATATTGAACATCACTGTAGATATATTTCCCTAACATTCAGTCTTGATACACACTTGGTATCTTTACAAACTTTGAGATGTTCACTAGATTTTAAAGTTCTGTTGGTTTGAACAAAGTTTCTCTTCATACATTTCTCATGATGGATCCATCAACTATGAAGAGATTAATGAATGAATAATGGGAGGACACTGAAGTTAAAAGTAGAATCCAACTCTTCATTACACTGTAGATGTAAAACTTAATAATTAACACATGAAGTAAATTGATTGTTGGTGCTGCTCAATAAGTTGCTGATCATAGAAACTAGATCAGGCAGTTTGATTGACAGGACAGATGATCAGAGGGGCAGAGTTTTTACCACCATCGTTACTAGAGGGACTGAAGAATGGGTAGAGTTTCTCAGTGAAGGAGCAGCCAGTAAAGGAGTAGATAAGAGCTGCAGCATCTACGTTATAAAAGGAGACCAGACCCTCCTCATAATCCACAAACACCCCCACCTTCTGAGGACGAGACTTCAGAGAGAGACGAACTGAAGTATCATCAAGAGCTTTGTACTCATTTCCATTTCTCAACCATATAGTCCAGAAACCATCCTCAGGGCTCAGTATGATTTTTGCCTTCCTGTTGATTGACTCTCTGGCCACTCCTAAATCCCAGTCAGTCTTCTCTTTAACCTGAACCTCAAAGTAAAATCTGCCTGAAGAGAAACTCTGCTTTCCTAAAACACAGGGATTCTTAGAAAATCTCTCTGGGTTGTCTGGGAGATTCTTCTTCACATCACCACAGTAAACTTGTTTCCCATCAGCAGACAGGATGAGCCAGGGATTTGCTGTATCAGGATCAAGAGTCACATCCACTGCATACTGCTGGACCCTCTTCAGCTCAACCTCAAACTGGTTCTTCATCTTTGTGCTGAGCGTCTGCTCCAGCTGAGCCACAGTTGCCCCCTCAGTTGTCCCCTCAGTTGTTGTCTCATATGATGATGGATGTTGGACGCTGATCACAGTCCCGTCTTTGGATGCCAACACAACAGAAATATTAGAGAGCAATCATTTCCAAAACTTGAGATGAAACTGCTAAATATGTCACTTCCTGTAAAAACAGGTAGACATTAATAATGAATTGAATTGAGCCTCACTGCAGATGAAGACACGACACACCAGGATCACCAGAAACACCAGAATCCCCAGAAACACCAGACAGGCCTTCAGTTTGGTTCCAGCACAGACTCTTGGTTTGGCAGCTTGTTGCTCTGAGAATGTAAGTCAATGTAATTAATATACATTGTACCTAACTGAAAGAGAGCCCTGCAGCTGATTTCCTCTGTTTTCCCACAAAAAGACAGCAGGTGGTAGAAAGAAGAGAATAATAAGTTGGTCTGTAAGTATGATCCAGACTTTTTATTAAAACACTGGAGCTTGGTCATGTTGGTTTGTTTAGAAATGGCTCCAAAGATTAATAACAATGATAATGTTTTCAGAGAGTAGTTCTGTGTAAGGCAGACACTACTGAGCATGTGCAGCTTTGAGTAGATTTACCTTCATGAACTTCAAGTAGAGGACGAGGAGGAGGAAGAGGAGGAGGAGGAATCAGATGAGAAGGTCCTCTGTTCTCTGAAGTGCCCAGATCATCACTGAAATTCACTGAGAGAGATATCAGTAATTAATAATTAATAAAATATTATAATATGTTGTTCATGAATGACAATGATATTACAGCGTTCGTGTCAATAAAACTGATTTAAACTGAGAATGACTGTATCAGAGTGGAAGTGAAGACGTTTCCATTCTTCCTGTGACTGACCTTGTGGTCCTGAGCTGATGTCTGATAAACTCTGCAGCAGATCATTCCTGTTGATCGTCTTTAAAAGCTTCTTGGTCGCCTCTACAGCTCCAGGAAGTTGGTAGGTCTGCACCATCAGATCCACGGTGTCTCGTCTCTCTGCATTCTGCAGCTGGGGTGCTTTGATGGTTTGGTAGCCTGCCAGACTTTCATACTTTAGGAGACACTTGAAGTCCTCGAATTCCTCATCTCTCAAATCCTCCAGAGTTTTCAAGAGGTCCCTCTTTCTCACCATCTTTCCCTGTTAAAATTACAGAATATGTTCAACATGAAAGATTTGCCATTCCCACAAACACCAGTCCACAGCCAGACATTCACCTGTCGTTGTGTTTAAGTCTCTGATCCTTCCTGCTTCCCTTTTTGATTCTACTGTCTGCCAACAAAACTTTGCTTTGAGTTAAAAACCTTTTAAATGTTCATCTTACCTGTTTCTTAGTCTTACTTTTTAGTCCAAAATATACCTACTAGAAACATAAAAAATGAAAATCATAAATGTATCACATGTATTGAAAGCTAAAGTGTAATTGCTGTGATAATTGAAGGACAGTAATAATGTTTATGACTGATTGAGCAGTAAAGGCTTGGTTCAGATTTGTAAACTGGTATTGGAGTGTGGGGCTAGAAGAGTTGATAACTTTCAGTCAACAAGACTAAAAGAAATTGTGCTACAACATCAGTTGTGTAAGTTTATTACATGTCACACTGTGTCAGACAGCACCAACAAAGTCTCAGTCACACTCTGTGTTTGACTGTTTGATATCAGTTTGAAGATTTTTGTCAGATTGTGTGATGGATGTGAATCATAAATGGAAGATAACTCACAGTCTGAGGTTCAGGAAGATGTGTTTAACACTCAGAGAGAGACAACAGCTGTCTTTTTCCTGACTGAAGTCTCGTTGATTGTAGATTCTTCTGCTGAGCTGAGACACATGAAGAGAGATTAATATCTCAAACAGGAACTAAAACTCCCCCAGGCCTGGCTTTGGGGGGGTTAGGGTTGGGAAGGGGCGGGGGGGGCGCGTCCAGGTGAGGGCAACATGGTTCCATATATGATTTCCATCATAAGGGTTGTTTTGAGCTACGTTTTAGTGTGAAGTGTTAACCGTTACACATTTCTTCATCATTCATGTTTCTTAGTATATTTAAGGACTTTAAGCTTTTTTTCTTTTGCAGTTTGGTTATGAGGTTTTTACTTCCTCTTATCAACTTCCTCTTATCGCTCGTCATTTTAGTGTGAAGTGCTGACCTTCACATTGAATCTGATGCAATCTAATCTGACATACTCTAAATTAGATTGGATCAAATGTATTATTGTTCTGTTAGATCTCAGTATTATAATTATCATTATAAATGAACACCTGAACATACAGTACCTAAGAAACCACTTAATAACATCCTGATCGCTGTTGGCTTTTAACAGTTTCAGATTAAGTAACTCAGATTGAGGACTTTTCAGAAGAGCAGAAATGTTAAAGATAATAACAGTGAGTCCAGAATAAGAGTAACGCAATCCAGTGTAATGTAATACAGGAGACATATGCTCCACAAGGCCTATGCTCATCTGGATGTGCCAGGAGGTTAAGTAAGGATTCTTCTCTTTGACTTTTCAAGTGCATTTAACACCATCCAACCTTCTTTATTGAGAGACTAGCTTGAGGTGATGGGGGTGGATCCTAACATCACTGACTATCTGACTGGACGACCACAGTTTGTTCGCCTGGGGGGAAAGTGTCTCCAGGATGGTGATGAGCAGCACTGGGGCTTCTCAGGGAACAGTCCTTGCTCCGTTCCTGTTAACTCTGTACACCTCTGACTTCAGATACAGCACAGAGTCATGTCACCTCAGGAAGTACTCTGATGACACGGCCATTGTGGCCAGGAACAGGAGAACAGAGACCTTGCAGAAGCCTTCACTGCCAACTGACTCCTGCTTAACACCTCCAAAACAAAGGAGATGGTGGTAGAACTACAGTAAGCCTCCCCTTCAGCCTGTCATCATCCAAGGAGAGGTCATTGACGTGGTACAAAGCTGTAAGTATGTAGATGTTAACCTGGATAACAAGCTGGACTGGTCCACTAACACAGACGCAGTGTACCACAAGGGGCAGAGCAGCTTCTTCTTCCTCTGCAGACTGAAGTAATTTGATGTATGTAATGAAATGCTGCATATGTTTTATCAGTCAGTGGTGGCCAGTGTACTTGTTAAATCACCAGTCTCTATTCTACCTACAACCAGCATAAACTGTCAATCATGGTGAGACCACTCCCATAAGTTATATAACTCCTCCCTGCAGCAAAGGTCCCATAACCATTCAGCTCCCAAGGCGGTCCAGTTAGACGCACTTCTGAACCTGTGAACATATCTTTATGTGGTATGGCTTCGATATGCAACTGGTATGTTCCGATAGCTAGGCATATGCATGCTGCATGTGGGGTCTGTGTGAGGACGTGTATGACCAGCGCTTCCTGTGGTTAGAGGCTTGCTGAAAGCATCACCCCACAGATGATGCTTCCTGTTGCAGAATTGCTTCCTTAAACTTAGTCTGTAGAGCAAAAGTTAAAATAGACTTTAAGTCAAGTCAAGTCAAGTCAAGTCAAGTCAAGTTTATTTATAAAGCACATTTAAAAACAACCTCAGTTGAACCAAAGTGCTGTACAGATATTAAAATACAATATAATCACACACAATATAATAATAAATAAAAACAATAAATGAATAGTAAGAGCTCAGTTTTAAAAAACTAAAATTAGAATAAAACAAATAAAAACAAATAAAAAGTAAAATAAATAAAATAAAATAAAATAAATAAAAAGTAGGAAGCCAAGGATTCTCGCCTTTAATTCTCACTGCCCATTGCATTGCTTGATAAATGGTGAAAGTTGGATTTTGAGCGAAACCTCTATGTCTGGTGATAGAAGTGGATAAGAGAGGACTTGCCTAAGAATGCCAGACTCTGTCAGTTGGCCGGTGGACATGTAGGGCAGCGTCTCCACATACATTGTTAGATGCATAACTTTTACAGCTATAATAGTTGCCCTTCACTTTGAGCATTTATTGACACCTCTTCTATTTTAGCCTCTTTTCGTAGTTTCCCACACGTCATGCTCTATTTTATTTTTGTGGTTTTCACACTTAGTTGAGCAGCAGCTTGACCACAGCACTGAGACTGCTCTTGTTAAGGACTTCAGGTTAGTGGCAGTATTTCCATGTTAGTATTACTGGATCTCAGTGCTGCATCTGACACGGTTGACCACAACATATTACATTGCCTAGGTTCATCCCCAAATATAGTCAGATGGGACTAGGGCTGTGACTGCCTGGTTCACTGAGGGCTTAGGAACACCAAAGACTGAGGATTTGTGAACAGTTCAATGCAGATAGATATCTATCTATCTATCGATCTATCGATCGAGATAGAACACCCCTTCAAAGGTGGAGGTGGGGATGTCGGGATGACCAGTTCCTGTCCTGGACCTACTATTTTCTATGTGCTTCTCTCTCCTCTCCTTTCTCTCTCTCCTCTCTTTTCTCTCTCTCCTCTTCTCTTTTCCTTCTAATCCCAACCGGTCAAGGCACATTGCAGCCCGGTTCTGCCTGAGGTTTCTTCCCATTAAAAGGGAGTTTTTTTCTTGCCACTGTCACCAAGTGCTGCTCATGTAGGAATGTTGGGTCTCTTTAAATTAGTTTAAAGAGTACGGTCGAACTAAAGACTCAGTCGCATGCTGAAGATCGAAACCCTGAACTCCAAACACACACCCTCACATTCTACAGTGAGGTAGGACAAACAATTCCCCCAACCACAGTGGATTGAACAGTGTTATTATCTGCTGAGATATCCTCAGGGATTGAAGTAACTGAGAAAGGGGTTTACTTGGAAATTTGTCCTTTAAGTGTTATTGTAATTGTAATATTGTCATTTATTTTATTCACTTTCTGTCATTAAAGGGAAGAGTATTGCTCTCTCATACATTGTGTCTGTGTTGATCCAGATCATTTCTGTTGTCATTAGGCGCCACATAAAACTGAACTGAATTGAATGGAATTGAAGCTAGACACATGTTTAAGAGGAGGTGTAAAGCTCTGCTTTAAATAGCCTACTCTGTTTCTGGCCAAGCATATGTGGTCTCACTTGGCATATGATTCATATGGTGAGCATGCGTAGTTTCAGTCCCCACATGATCTGAGCTCAACCACTGTGTCTCTTTTTGTCTGTTTCTCAACAAAGCAACATTTGGTCTCAGACACCATTTTGGACATGAGTCTATCAGCCATTTTAAATCAGATTTGCCTACACACACACACACACACACACACACACACACACACACATGTTTAGCTTGATTACATATTGTGTGTTTCTACTGCCATCCTCTGCTCTGCAAAGAGCCTCTACTAACTTCTGATAGTCAGAATTTTAAGCCCTGACGAGCACACAGTGTTTTAACTTTGTACCTGAGAAACCGAGAAACCTTCTGTCCCATTTACAGAACTGACTATCATTAGTATGTTTCTACTCTACTGTAGGTCAGTATTCACCTGAATATGAATGTGATATAACTTTAATGTATCAATGACATTTTTCCCCCATAATTATTTATATCAAGGCATCACTTTCTAAAATGAAATATTCACAACCCAAATGAGAAACAATGAAAGGTTTGATAAATAAACACCCTTAGGTTACAAGAACAAACATCAATACCACAGACGTATACCCACCTCCATACACATATCCATTCCCCACAGTTACAATCTCTTCATTCTTAAAGAGTGTGTAAAGTGAATTCAGACATTTTCTTCTAAACATATTGAATAGGTCATGAATGTATTTCTAAAAAAGGTGTAAAAAGCATTTCAACCATTTAGATTTGAATTGTGGAGCTAGGCTTCACAAACTGGGTTTCAAGATGTCTGTGTTCAGGATTTAGTGATTAGCATAAACCAGCCACTGCAGAGAAAGAGACTGATTTTTACAGAACTTTGAAGCCTAATTTCATATATTTGGCGATTTTTATATCTCTCCATTACCTGGGTTGATTTACCCAGACATTCGCAATCCTGATAAGCGGTACTACGAAGCTGGTTATCAACTTGGTAATTGAACCCAGGATTTTCCAATCTGGATCACTGCGCTCACATAAAGGGGAGGTGTTTGCAGCGTCTGACCAATCAAACATGGAGAAACCCTGCAGACTACTTTACCATGGAGGTGCAGACAATTATTCTTCATAAATATGAAGAATTCAATCACATCATCAGGCCAAAAGCAACACTGCTGCAGCAAAAGCCAGGAAGGAATGCTGGCAGAAAATTACTGACATTAAGTTTACTATTCAACATTCATTTGACATTCAAATATACGGAAGCGCTGAGCTGCCAAGCCCAATATATATTTGGCTCAGTATCATGTTATTACGTGAAAAGTTTCATGTTATAACGTGATATTTATCACGTTATAACGTGATAATTATCACGTTATTTCATGATGTGAAATTATCATGTTATTTCATGATGCAGTATTTTCATGTTATAACGTGAAATTATCATGTTATAACATGAAAATATCACGTTATTTCGTGATATGCAACTATCACGTTATTCTGAGATAATACATTATCACGTTATTCTGAGATAACACATTATCACGTTATTCTGAGATAATACATTATCACGTTATTCTGAGATAACACATTATCACGTTATTCTGAGATAACACGTTATCACGTTATTCTGAGATATGCAACTATCACGTTATTTCATGTTAAGCATTCATCATGTTATTTCATGATATTTTAACGTTATAACGTGAAAACATCAATATGGCTTTACTTTGATACACAGCCAGAAATGATGCAACGTCAAGCGGGTCGGATTCATTCTTTCTTCGGTACAACCCCATGCTTTTCAAAATCCTTCGGAGAGTGCGCATACTGACAACAATACCATCTACAGTGTTCAACAACTGTAGAATGTCACCATGTCTTAAACCAAGCTTGAAATAGAACTGAATCAAGTCATGTAGACGAGCCATGGTCCTTGACTGAACCTGTGAAGTGTTGGAGTGCTGAATGGCCTAATATCATGAAATAACATGATAAATGCTAAACATGAAATAACGTGATAGTTGCATATCTCAGAATAACGTGATAATGTGTTATCTCAGAATAACGTGATAATGTGTTATCTCAGAATAACGTGATAATGTATTATCTCAGAATAACGTGATAGTTGCATATCTCAGAATAACGTGATAGTTGCATATCTCAGAATAACGTGATATATATCACGTTATAACGTAATAAATATCACGTTATAACGTGAAACCTTTCACGTTATAACATGTTACTGAGTCAAAATATATTTACATGGTTGGCAGCTCTACGTCGCCGTACAAATAAACCTATTATGCGCTAAAAATATAGTTCTGAAACTGGAGTGGTGGTGAGGTTATTTATTCATTTATGTTAATTGTAAAAAAAATGGACGAAAAAGATATATTGGAAAAATAATCCTCGTGGCACATGAGGGATATTATTCTATTTGTTACACTTGGTTTGATATCGTTAACTCAAATAGTTGAAGCACCTAATAGGTTTATACATTTAATGTCAAATGAATGCTGAATATTACACTACTTAATGTCGCTTGAAAATCAGAACCTTTCGTATAGGACATCAAAAGGATTGCATCTCCCCAAAAGCCCTTGCTCTCCTAAGCGCTCCTCTCACGATCTGCGCACCGATGTCGACAGGATCTTCTAATAATGGGCAGAGAACTGATTGGTCAGGAGGCCATGCTTTTATACTCGTTGATCTCTTATCCAGAACATGACCTGCTCCGGAGCAGGTGAGCCATTCAGCTTAAGTTACCATGGTGATTTACCCCGGTAAGAAGTGAACCAGCGTCGTAGGACGGAAAACCCAGAGTTAACCCTGAAGTTACCTCGATAAGAGAAAATCCAGCTTCGTAGTACAGGCCTCTGCTCTGTGATCTGTGTCATGGTTAGCAGCTCTGAACTCAACTAAAGGTTTTTAATAACTGTGACTTAGATAACAAGGCTTCATAGACGACCTCTGACCTTCTCATGTAACCGTAGCCGTCTGCTAAGTTTTGTGTTAATGCTGGTTGTTGAAACACAGTAAATATTATCAGTTTTACTCACCAGTGTTTGAGTCAGTTGTTGAGAGAGAAGTGAAGAACTCAGATTGTTTCTTCAGACAGATGAGAGTTGTCGACAGCAGCTCCTCGTGTTTCTGACAGACTAAGTTTTATTCGAGGAATTGAAACATTTCTCTTTGTAGCTCCACCTCTTACTGCAGCCTGTTCATTTCCTGTTGTTATCTGTCACTTAAGTGTGAAGTGTGAATCATCCTCTCATCATCTGTTGGTTTATTGTAGCTCACAGAACAGTTTTCAAAATCAGATATCAGGTCTTCTGCAGCTCTGAAATAACCAGTCCGTCCAAAGTTCAAACCTCAGTGACTTTAATGCACTTATGCATGCACACATGCATGTGACATGAACACACAGATTGAGAAACACACACACACACACACACACACACACACACACACACACACACACACACACACACACACACATACGTACTCATTAAGACTTCATGCATGCGTGCACATAGACACACACACCTATATACATTGTACACAGTATTGCCATGAATTAGGGAACATACACATGTGCACATATACACTTATGCAACACATGTAAAATGATTTAAATGATGCACATGTTGTGTGATCATGTCACTATTTATTATGTGCTCAATTTAACAAATGTACTGTTGGTGATGGTATGAGGATATGATGTTATGACCAATTTTAAGCAGGAAATGTAACAAAGCCTCTGGTCCTCCTGTTGGTAAAATGTCCACAGAGGATCTCCGCCTAGCCCTCCGGATAAAGGAGGTGGAGACTCGAAATAAACAGCTTGAGGTGCAAGCAATGCATCTCTATGTGAGGGCTCTGTAGCTTGCCTCCACTCCACTGTCTCTTAACCAGAACACACTCTCTGCCTCTGCTGGGTTTGACATCAGTAAACATATTGCACTAAAGCTGCAAGCAGCGTTGGGCGGGACCCTTGTGCTCATCAGGTTTCTGTTAGGGGCATTTAGATGCCCTCAGACCCGGCTTTTATCAGACACTGTGATAAGTAGACATACATTACACACACTCACACATACACATTACACACACTCACTCACATATACACTCTTCTCTCTCTCTCTCTCTCTCTCTCTCTCTCTCTCTCTCTCTCTCTCTCTCTCTCTCTCTCTCCACATTTAGACTGAGCAGCTGAAATTGACTGCCAACGCTTTGATGAGTCAAACAGGAAAGGAAGTTATTTCCAGTGAAACCTGTAGATATGTTTGTAGGTCATGCTCTTGTTATCGGTGTTTGATCTAGACTTTGACACCAATGTCAGTGAAATAGTTGACAGACTGCACAGATATATAAAAACATAATACAGTTTTTTCCAATTGCTAAAACACAATTTTGCAAACTAGGCTGGTTTTTATCAAAATACTTAACACAATTCACAAAACCACACATCCAAACTGCAAAATACCTCATACAGTATATCCTGCAAAATGAAGGATTGCAACCAAAACTACATATAGCATGATCAAAATCAAACTATTGCACCAAATGGCACACACTTCATTCATATTACCAGGTTTTAGTCTAACAGACTACACACTGTTGGGCATAATGAAAAACACTCTGATCTGTAGTGTGCTTTGCCATAATACTAAAATAGTTCAAATTGTAGAAAATTCTTCAGATTGTTCACATGCACAGAAATATTTGCAGATACACACACATGCTGTTGAAACATGTATTTTTTTATTTTATTTTCACCAAACAAGTCAGAGCAACATTTGCACAGCAGATATATTTACATTGGAGTGAACAAAAATATGCTCACAAAAAAAACAGTAGACTGAAAAAGAAGATTGCAGAAAAAATGTCCATCCATCCACCTTCTACCGCTTATCCTGGTTGGGTCGCGGGGGCAGCAGCCTAAGCAGGGAAGCCCAGACTTCCCTCTCCCCAGCCACTTCCAGTTCTTCCCTATTCGGTACCGGAGGGTTGAAAATGACCGCTCACAGGCTACCTGAGTTATTGACAGGGTCAGCAAAGACTTGCATGCCAACCAGGCGGGGAGTTCTGGTCCTCTGAAATGAGGCCAACCAGGAAGTAACTTAGAGCTGCATTCTATCAAAAGGCCACCAGGGGGCGACCGTCTCTATACAAGTCAATGGAGAATTCACCAACTTCTCACTTGATTTCTAACCTCAGTAAACGTTTTCAAAATGTGTTTATGGTCTCAATCGCTAGTTTAAAGCCTTCTTCAATGCAGTATGATGTTCATTTGGGACATTTTGGCCTCCCTGATTTTATATGTGACGATAAAGCAGGGTATGCATTAGGGCGTGGCTACGTCCTGATTGACAGGTTGATTCTCAGCAATTTCTTGAACTTCAGTGGCCTTTATGACAAATTTCAATCAGGCTTCCGACCTCACCACAGTACAGAAACGGCCCTTATTAGAGTGTTAAATGACATAAGGTTGAACACTGACTCAGGCAAGGTGTCAGCCATAGCTTCAGCGGCATCCATCAAGTTAGGGGGCAATAAAACTCACATCAACATGTATAATTGTGAGATACCTACGTTTACCTAACCCTAACCCTTTTGACTTATTGTTTTCTATTGATCTGTGTCAATTCTGAGATCACCAGAATCTGGTCTTCCTCTCATCATCGAGATCTCAGCTCTGCCTTTATTCATCACCATCACCAGTATCTAGACTCTAACAGGGGATATACCATTATAAATATGATGACATCATGATGGGGTCTAATCACCACGGACTTTACCACATTTCTTCATTATATGCATGTTCAATCAAATAAATGTCACTTTAAAAAATTAATTCCCTCCTGATTGAACTCCTGTTATCTTCTTTTTCTGCAGTGTTGGTTTATTTCAACTCTGAAAGAATCAGTCAGTCTAAAGTTCAGCTCACTGTAATATTTTAACCTGTTCATGTATTTCTAATTTGATTTCCTCCTTTCTTTTAACTGTTGCTGAATCAGGTGATCTGTAATGAGCTGACAGCCAGTTCTGCTATCAATATATTGTAGTAAAATATCTAAGTGTATTTTTGCAAAACTGTAAGACTTTAATTAATCTGGGGTTCAGAGGGCTGAGAGATGTTTAGCAAGTTGCTGTTTCACCAGTAGATGGAACATATAATAATGAGGAAGTTATTTATAAGATGAGGAAGTTGAGAGGTGTGTGCAGTCTGTCCCTGCCTTTATCAAACTGTCCTCTCTCTGATGTGTGCTGTTATGCTGCCCTCTGCTGGACACAGGAGGGAAACACAGACAACTTGTACAAACCTCAGTGACTTCGAGAGGAAGACTGATAGCAAAATAAAACACTTCCACACACAGTTTCTTCTTCTGCACAGGATTTAACTGCAGTGATACTGTATAGCAGAGTAGTTTCATTCACCACAAAATGTCTTTTCATCACTTTACAGCATCTGTTTTAGTCTCTGACATACATCCACATTTTCTATCTTTTAGGAATAAAGTTAAGGACTAAATGATGGACTAAGTCACATGTTTAAAATTACATCATGAACTTGTTATGAGGCTTTTTAAACAATTTTATTTGGTAATTATTCAAACACAGATCAGCCATCCAAAGTTCTTCACATGAAACTATGATGGTAATAAAAAATCTAAGATATCAAAAGATAAAACAGTAGAAACAGTGAAAGAATATAATCAATGAAGATTTAAAAACAAGTTTATCAATTCTAATTTAATACACGTATCATATTTTTGAATAAGCCACAGCATTCAAAGGATCACACAATAAAATATTCAAGCTCACTATATTGAATTTAATGACTGCATCAATACATCTAATGAAAAACTATAGATATAGATATATTGAACACCACTGTAGATATATTTACCTAACATTCAGTCTTGATACAGACTTGGTATCTTTACAAACTTTGAGATGTTCACTAGATTTTAAAAGCTCTGTTGGTTTGAACAAAGTTTCTCTTCATACATTTCTCATGATGGATCCATCAACTATGAAGAGATTAATGAATGAATAATGGGAGGATACTGAAGTTAAAAGTAGAATCCAACTCTTCATTACACTGTAGATGTAAAGCTTAATAATTAACACATGAAGTAAATTGATTGTTGGTGCTGCTCAATAAGTTGCTGATCATAGAAACTAGATCAGGCAGTTTGATTGACACGACAGATGATCAGAGGGGCAGAGTTTTTACCACCATCGTTACTAGAGGGACTGAAGAATGGGTAGAGTTTCTCAGTGAAGGAGCAGCCAGTAAAGGAGTAGATAAGAGCTGCAGCATCTACGTCATAAAAGGAGACCAGACCATCCTCATAATCCACAAACACCCCCACCTTCTGAGGAGGAGACTGCAGAGAGAGAATGGCATCAGGCCCAGCAAGAGCTTTGTACTCATTTCCATTTCTCAACCATATAGTCCAGTAACCATTCTGAGGGCTCAGTGGGACTTTTCCCTTCCTGTTGATCGACTCTCTGGCCACTCCTAAATCCCAGTCAGTCTTCTCTTGAACCTGAACCTCAAAGTAAAATCTGCCTGAAGACAAACTCTGCTTTCCTAAAACATTAGCGCCACGAGAAAATCTCTCTGGGTTGTCTGGGAGATTCTTCGTCACATCAGTATCATATACTTGTTTCCCATCAGCAGACAGGATGAGATCAGGATGTGCTGTATCAGGATCAAGAGTCACATCCACTGCATACTGCTGGACTCTCTTCAGCTCAGCCACAGTTGTTGTCTCATTATATGGTGATGGATGGTGGATGCTGATCACAGTCCCGTCTTTGGATGCCAACACTACAGAAATAGAGCAATCATTTCCAAAACTTGAGATGAACTTCCTGTCACAACATGTAGACATTCACTTCAAATGACCATATTCTACTCACGGCCATCTCCTTTAGTTATATGTATATATTAATGAATTGAATTGAGCCTCACAGCGGATGAAGACACGACACACCAGGATAACCAGAAACACCAGAATCCCCAGAAACACCAGACAGGCCTTCAGTTTGGTTCCAGCACAGACTCTTGGTTTGGCAGCTTGTTGCTCTGAGAATGTAAGTCAATGTAATTAATATACATTGTACCTAACTGAAAGAGAGCCCTGCAGCTGATTTCCGCTGTTTTCCCACAAAAAGACAGCAGGTGGTAGGAGGAAGAGAATAATAAGTTGGTCTGTAAGTATGATCCAGACTTTTTATTAAAACACTGGAGCTTGGTCATGTTGGTTTGTTTAGAATCAGCTCCAAAGATTAACAACAGTGATCATGTTTTCAGAGAGTAGTTCTGTGTAAGGCAGACACTACTGAGCATGTGCAGTTTTGAGCAGATTTACCTTCATGAGCTTCAAGTAGAGGAAGACGAGTAGGAGGAAGAGGAGGAGGAAGAGTCGGATGGGAGGAAGGTCCTCTGTTCTCTGAAGCGCCCAGATCATCACTGAAATTCACTGAGAGGGATATCAGTAATTAATAATTAATAAAATATTATAATATGCTGTTTATGAATGACAATAATATTACAGCGTTAGTGTTAATAAAACTGATTTAAACTGAGAATGACTGTATCAGAGTGGAAGTGAAGACTCTTCCACTCTTCCTGTAACTGACCTTCTGGTCCTGAGCTGATGTATGATAAACTCTGCAGCAGATCATTCCTGTTGATCCTCTTTAAAAGCTTCTTGGTCGCCTCCACAGCTCCAGGAAGTTGGTAGGTCTGCACCATCAGATCCACGGTGTCTCTTCTCTCTGCATTCTGCAGCTGGGATGCTTTGATGGTTTGGTAGCCTGCCAGACTTTCATACTTTAGGAGACACTTGAAGTCCTCGAAT
This sequence comes from Scomber japonicus, assembly GCF_027409825.1. Taxonomy (NCBI): domain Eukaryota; kingdom Metazoa; phylum Chordata; class Actinopteri; order Scombriformes; family Scombridae; genus Scomber; species Scomber japonicus. The sequence goes on along the minus strand of NC_070579.1, from coordinate 2,445,093 downwards.
TCTTCATCTCTCAAACCTTCCAGAGTTTTCAAGAGGTCTTCCTTTCTCACCATCTTTTCCTGTTAAATTTACAGAATATTTTCAACATGAAAGATTTGCCATTCCCACAAACACCAGTCCACAGCCAGACTTTCACCTGTCGTTGTGTTTAAGTCTCTGATCATTCCTGCTTCCCTTTTTGATTCTACTATCTGCCAACTAACCTTTGCCTTGAGTTAAAAACTCTTTAAATGTTCATCTTACCTGTTGCTTAGTCTTACTTTTTAGTCCAAAATATACCTACCAGAAACATAAAAAATGAAAATCATAAATGTATCACATGTATTGAAAGCTAAATGTGCTCTAAAGTTTAATTACAGTGAGAATTGAAGGACAATAATAATGTTTAGAGTAAAGTCTTGGTTCAGATTTGTAAACTGGTATTGGAGTGTGGGGCTAGAAGAGCTGATAACTTTCAGTCAACAAGACTAAAAGAAATTGTGCCACAACATCAGTTTTGTAAGTTTATTACATGTCACACTTTGTCAGACAGCACCAACAAAGTCTCAGTCACACTCTGTGTTTGACTGTTTGATATCAGTTTGAAGATTTTTGTCAGATTGTGTGATGAATCTGAATCATAAATGGAACTCACAGTCTGAGATTCAGGAAGATGTGTTTAACACTCACAGAGAGACAATAGCTGTCTTTTTCCTGACTGAAGTCTTGTTGGTTGTAGATTCTTCTGCAGACTGAGAGAACTGAATCTGTGGAGTCTTTATGAGCCGGTCAGCAGAGCTAAGAGACATGAAGAGAGATGAACGTCTCAAACAGGAAATAAAACTACACATTTCCTCGTGTGAGAGAAAAAGAGCATGATAGGTTAAAAGTAGTCCAGTATGTTGTGTCTCTGCACAACTCGTGACACATTCAATTCACATGGACTATAAACCACCCAGCAAACATGCCCATGTGGGTCCCATAGTAATCTTGCCCTCTTGGACTTTGAACTGTGGGCAACCAACAGAAAACCCACATGGACCCAATCAGTGGTGAATAATTCCTACTTGATTATTGTCATGGTCATTTATTCATTTTAGTCTGGATTTCCCCCTCTGGTCTACAGAATACAAGAGGTCTGCACATTCTGTGTCTATAAATACCAGTTTGTGTCTGTTTGCATCATATTGTAATTTTTTTAAATTTTGAACCCTGGTGCCCTGAGATAACTTCTGTTGTGGTTTGAGGCCATATAAATAAAACTGAACTGAAATAAATTTAAGCTACACACATTTAACAAAAGGTTTAGAGCTCTGCTTCACATACTCTTTGTTTCTGGCCAAGTTTCCGTGACCTCAGTCAACATACGGTCTAAGCTCAACCGCTATGTCTTCGTCTGTTGCCCAATAAAGCAACATGTGGTCTCAGACACCATCTTGAACATGAGTCCATAGCCATTTTAAATCTTTTGAGTTTTGCCTGTTTTCACATGAACACACACACACACACACACACACACACACACACACACACACACACACTGTCTATTTAATGTTGTACAGGAGTGAATATTGCCAAACTCTCCTTTATACTTAACTCCAAAATCCTTCAACCTGTAATAACTATTGATATGGTAATTGTCCGTCCGTCCGTCTTCTTCCGTTTATCCGGGGTCGGGTAACGGGGGCAGCAACCTAAGCAGGGAAGCCCTGACTTCCCTCTCCCCAGCCACTTGGTTCGGCTCAGCTCCCTCTTCACCACGATGGATCTGTGCAGAGTCTGCATTGCTGCAGACGCCGCACCAATCGGCCTGTCGATCTCACGCTCCATCCTTCCCTCACTCGTGAACAAGACCCCGAGGTACTTGAACTCCTCCACTTGGGGCAGGATCTCATCCCCGACCCGGAGAGTGCACTCCACCCTTTTCCGGGTTGAGGACCATGGACTCGGATTTGGAGGTGCTGATTCTTATCCCGGCTGCTTCACACTCTGCAGTGAACCAGTCGGAGGTGACCCAATCCTGAGGTCGCCAAACCAGACCCCCTCAATGCCCTGGCTGCACTTAGAAATCCTGTCCATAAAGATAATGAACAGAATTGGTGACAAAGGGCAGCCCTAGCGGAGTCCAACCCTCACCGGAAACGAGTCTGACTTATTACCAGCAATGCGGACCAAGCTCTGACACCGGTAATAAAGGGAACGAACAGGCTCCTAGGGTCATTGGGACACGCAAACCCCTCCACCACAATAAGGTAGTAGCTCAGGGAGGGGTATGGTTATTGTGTTTGCAGTTATATAGTATAACTTATTATATTTATTGAGACTGAATCATTCTCATAATGAGAGTCAATCAACTGGATACCTTTTTCCAGGTTAGCTCCCCTGAGGTTTACAAACTATTTTCACAGTAAGTTATCTCAAGGCCTCACAAAACTCAAGTTGTTCTCTATTTAGTAAATATTTGCAACCAAAACAAGAGATAATGAAAGGTGACAGTGTGGCAGTATTGCTGAGCCTATGCATTGTACGATCTTGAACGCACCCCGATGGCCTGTTAGCCTATCCCAGGGCAGAGGCCCGTATTTAGGACGGCTCTCTCTTGCTCTCTAGCTGCCACATCACTTCCGGGTAAGAGGTCGTTCTTCCTCTCCGCTACAGCATGTGTGCTGCTGCAGGTGTTGCTCTGTGTTGTTCATGAGCTCTCCTTTGGCGTGGTAAGTGTCCCCTCTCTCTGCATAGTGGTGGTTGTGTTCAACAGCTAATGCTAGTGTGGTCATAGGAAATGCTGATGTCCGGATCTGTCGCGCTCCTCCTCCTGCCTGTATGAGTGTGTGTGCGCCTCCATTTCTGCTACAGGTACATTTGTCTCTCCTGCAACTGTATCATTTTCAGTTTAAATTGAATAGTGCTAACATTATGTTTGGTGGAACCATAGATCGGACTGCTGCTGCTTTGTCTCGGCTCTTTTTGCCTGCTTGCTGCTGCTCTGTTTGTTTGGCTGCTGCTTTGCTGCTGCTTGCTGCTGCTCTGCTGTGCGGCCTACTAAGGCGGTGTTTTGACTGCGGCCTTCTCTCAACGAACAATTAAGCTGCTGGCTCTCCATTAAAAGACTCTTGCTGCAGTCTGGTTGCCACAGCAGCTTTGCATGGCATAGCCACGCATGCTTGGGCTAAGTGACTCCCTGTTTTTATTTGTTCCGTTGTATGAGTGTGAGGTGTGGGTTGTATGAATTAATTTGGGTTATTTGCATAGGTTGATTTATTTTCTTTTGTTTTATTTTTTGTGTTTAATTATATTGTAAATTGTGTATTTTCTTTGAATTAAGTGTTAATTAAGGGTTTAGTTATTTTATACTTTACATAAATATATTTATATTCATTTATGTTTCTAAATTTGATTTGTTTATTTAGTGTTTTGTTTGAGTTGCAACCCCTCCATTAACTATTTTATCTTTGTTTCATTGTCGGAGGCCGGTGGTGGTGGCGGTGACTGGTGGTGGTGTCTCCCCTTCATTGGTGTGCTGTGCTCTTTGGTGGTGGATACTTCAGTGTGTGTGGGTGACTTTTATTTTATTTTCTATTTTGGGTGAACTACTCCCGTCTACTACTTATCCACCCGGTAAGCCTCTGACCTGACTTAGTTTCCTTTCTTTGGTGTGAGTTTGATGATATTATTTTAAATAATTGTAAATAAAAAAAATATTTTTATACCTTGAACCACGTCTCAAAGCCTATTGAATAGAGCGAACCTGTGTCTACTCCCTGGGTGAAATTCCCAGGGTGGCGTTGTCGTGCAACCTTTTAAATTTCTGGAAGATTTGACACCTGACAGAAATTTACCCTACCCCCGCCACAACAGAAAAAAACACCCTTCGGTATTATATGTTTATATTTTTATAACAACCTAATTTAGTCTATACTATAGAGAGATGCCTGTGGAAAATATAATGCAGACACTACTGAATTTTCTGGGGGAATGAGCCTAACAAATGAGATCAGGCTAAAGTGGTTCCATAAAGGCCGATCTACGTTCACGCAATCAAACTAATTCAAGACAGGCTCAAGTATTCAGACTAATTGCGTGTGCACGCCATTCATGAGCAGCCCACAACGTCGAACACAGATCTAAATAAAATCCAAGAGAAAGGCTGGACGTAAATAGCTGACTGATTGAATGGGTCTGATCTGTCTCTGAAGGTGCACTCTTGTTGCAGTGCCCTGTGTACTGTAGCTGCTCTGTCATGTACAAGCTCCTCAATCAAGGGACACGTCTTCACTAACAGAGAAACAGGGCATGGGTTGAGGTCGTTATATAGACTGGACCTTTTTTCAATTAACAGAAAAAGGGAAAAGCTGAGACATGCATCCACTAAACACGTCTTAGTTGACTTTTTATACATTATTTTAAATGTACTAATCAACAACCAATACCTTTAAAACAGCACTTCCTACCAGGAAAATAGCAGTTAAAGACATGTGGATTTAAGTATTACATATCTTACACATTAAGTTGACTATGTGTTGGAATTATCGTATATAAGTTATCCCATATTTACCCTTTCTATAATCATTAGTCTTTATAGTCTACAAGCGTGCTGTTTTAAAGTTGTTTTTCAGGACCTGTGACCCTGCTCAAGACATCTTTGAAGTTCTGTGACCAACCTGTGACCCTGCTGAGGAAGTCCTGGAAGTGTGTGACCACCATTGATTAACTTGTGACTCTGATCAGAAAATCTTTAAACTGTGTGTGACCGACTTGTGACCCCCACTCCTTAGAGCAAAAATGACTATGTAAATTAGGGAAATCCTGAAACCAATAAAAAGAAAGGGTTCGGCAAGGTTTGCTCAGAACGGGTTGGAGATTGAAACTGAGCAGATCTCTGGCGTTCTCCTTGCAAGTAGAAACTCTAATCCTGTTGTCTTGTCTCCTTTGTTTGATATTTTAAGTGTTTTAGGTTGTCTGAACCTGACACTATGTTTGCTTTATGGAACCATAGTCTCTCCGAATCTGCTGGAAAATGAGCAAGAATAACAAAATAAGCCTGGCTTATTTGGTAATCGTGCTTTATGGAACAGGTAAGCCACATACAGAGATCACAATAAGACGGTTCATTCACATCACAATCACAAACAATCTGAAGAATAGCAGCTAGTTAAACTTTAATGGATTTAATGGATTTAAATATTACAGATCTTGTCCAAACATTTTTGCATACATACACACGTTAAGTTGACTATGTTTGCTTTATCGAACCGAATCTGCTGGAAAATGAGCCAGACTAACAAAATAAGCCTGGCTTATTGGGTAATCGTGCTTTATGGAACAGGTAAGCCACACACAGAGATCACAATAAGACGGTTCATTCACATCACAATCACAAACAATCTGAAGAATAGCAGCTAATTAAACTTTAAAGTCACTCAGAGGAACAAATGACTCTGACTTTAAGCTGTTTAACTGTGTTGCAGTTCATCCCAGTACTGAGGTGATACTGGAAACCAGTCACAGTTGGTTTGTATTTTAGCTTGTGAAGAGAGACGTAAGTTTTGAGTTAATGCTGGTTGTTGAAACACAGTAAATATAATCAGCTGTACTCACCAGTGTTTGAGTCGGTCGTTGAGAATGAAGTAAAAAGAGTTGCGTCGACAGCAGCTCTTCGTGTTTCTAAGTCTATTTGTATCGATATGTCTATGTATTTATGCAACTGGTATGTTCCAATAGCTAGGCACATGCATGCTGTACGTGGGGTCTGTGGTAGCGCGTGTATGATCAGCACTTCCTGTGGTTAGAGGCTTACTGAAATCATCACAACGCAGAAGATGCTTCCTGTTGCAGAATTGCTTCTTTAAACTTAGTCTGTAGAGCAAAAGTTAAAATAGACTTTAATTCTCATTGCACATTGCATTGCTTGATAAATTGTGAAAGTCGTATTGTGAGCGAAATCTCATGTCTGGTGATAGAAGTGGATAAGGGAGGACTTGCCTAAGAGTCCCAGGCTGTAGTCAGATGGGACTAGGGCTGTGACTGCCTGGTTCACTGAGGGCTTAGGAACACCAAAGACTGAGGATTTGTGAACAGTTCAATGTCAGCCAGTTATCAAATTTAGACTTGAGATATAGATATATATAGATATAGATATCGATATAGACATAGAACACCCTTTCAAAGGTGGAGGTGGGGATGTGGGGATGACCAGTTCCTCTCCTTGACCTACTATTTTCAATGTTAACCACTGAGCCAGCAGCCGAGTTAGCTGCCGAGCTAGCAGCCAAGGTAGCCGCCGAGCTAGCAGCTGAGTTAGCAGGTGAGCTAGCGGCAGAAAGCTCTCAAACGTAGCGTCCATTTTTCTGGTAGAGGTGGTGACTTTGATTGACAGGTGACACTTGGTAGGGGGCGGGGCTTCAACGGACTCGGCGGTCACGCCCACAGCATTTGGGAGCAGAGAAAGAGGCTTATTTTTACACAACTTTGAAGCCTAATTATTATTATTCTATTTTTATTATTCTATTTGTTATACACTTGGTTTGATATTCACTCAAATAGTTGAAGCACCTAATAGGTTTATACATTTAATGTCAAATGAATGTTGAATATTAAAGTAACTTAATATCGCTTGAAAGTCATTCTGAACCTTTCGTATCAAACACATCAAAAGGAATGCATCTATCACTAAAAGCCCTTGCTCTCCTAAACGCTCCTTTCACGATCCGCACACCAATGTCGGCAGGATCTTCTTATAATCTGAAGAACATCCAGAACATAACCTGCTCCGGAGCAGGTTAGCCGTTCAGCTTAAGTTACCATGGTGATTTACCCCGGTAAGAAGTGAACCAGCGTTGTAGGATGGAAAACCCAGAGTTAACCCTGAAGTTACCTCGATAAGAGAAAATCCAGCTTCGTAGTACAGGCCTCTGCTGTGTGATCTGTGTCATGGTTAGCAGCTCTGGACTCAACTAAAGGTTTTTAATAACTGGTACTTAGATAACAAGGCTTCATAGACGACCTCTGACCTTCTCATGTAACCGTAGCCGTCTAAGTTTTGTGTTAATGCTGGTTGTTGAAACACAGTAAATATTATCAGTTTTACTCACCAGTGTTTGAGTCAGTTGTTGAGAAAGAAGTGAAGAACTCAGATTGTTTCTTCAGACAGATGAGAGTTGTCGACAGCAGCTCCTCGTGTTTCTAACAGACTAAGTTTTATTTGAGGAATTGAAACGTTTCTCTTTGTAGTGATGCTCCACCTCTTACTACAGCCTGTTCATTTCCTGTTGTCTGTCACTTAAGTGTGAAGTGTGAATCATCCTCTCATCTCAGCCCTGTCTTAATTCTAACCCTGACCCTTACTGCAGCCTGTTCATTTCCTGTTGTTTGTCACATTAGTGTGAAGTGTGAATCATCCTCTCATCTCAGCCCTGTCTTAATTCTAACCCTAATCCACCTCCAGTATCTAGACTCCAACAGGGGATACTCCTTTATAAATAAGATGACATCACAATGGGACAATAAAATAACTGTCACTAAAAATTATTTCTCTCCTGATTGAACTTCTGTTATCTTTGTTTATCTGTTGGTTTATTGTATCTCACAGAACAGTTTTCAAAATCAGATATCAGGTCTTCTGCAGCTCTGGAATAACCAGTCCGTCCAAAGTTCAAACCTCAGTCACTTTAATGCACTTGTGCATGCACACATGCATGTGACATGAACACACAGATTGAAAAACACACGCACACACATGCACACACACACACACACACACACACACACGTACTCATTAAGACGTCATGCATGCGTGCACATAGACACACACACCTATATACATTATACACAGTATTGCCATGAATTAGGGAACATACACATGTGCACGTATACACTTATGCAACACATGTAAAATGATTTAAATGATGCACATGTTGTGTGATCATGTCACTATTTATTATGTGTCAATTTAACAAATGTACTGTTGGTGATGGTATGAGGATATGATGTTATGACCAATTTTAAGCAGGAAATGTAACAAAGCCTCTGGTCCTCCTGTTGGTAAAATGTCCACAGAGGATCTCCGCCTAGCCCTCCGGATAAAGGAGGTGGAGACTTGAAATAAACAGCTTGAGGTGCAAGCAATGCATCTCTATGTGAGGGCTCTGTAGCTTGCCTCCACTCCACTGTCTCTTAACCAGAACACACTCTCTGCCTCTGCTGGGTTTGACATCAGTAAACATATTGCATTAAAGCTGCAAGAAGCGTTGGGCGGGACCTCGCACCTTTGTGCTGTTTCTGTTAGGGACATTTAGACGCCTTCAGACCCGGCTTTTATCAGACACTGTGATAAGTAGATATACATTACACACACTCACACTCACACTCACAGACACACTGACACATACACACACACACCCACTCACACACACACACTCACACATACACACATACACATACACACACACACACACTCAAACATACACACACTCTCACACACACACACACACTCTCACTCTCTCTCTCTCTCCCTGGTACTAATAGTATTGGCGGTTGTAGTACTGATGTAATTCCACTAGATGGCAGTAGTGCAACAAGTAATATACACGCACGCACACACACACACACACACACATTCACTCTCTCTCTCTCTCTCTCTCTCTCTCTCTCTCTCTGTCTGTGTAGACATTTAGACTGAGCAGCTGAAATTGACTGCCAACGCTTTGATGAGTCAAACAGGAAAGGAAGTTATTTCCAGTGAAACCTGTAGATATGTTTGTAGGTCATGCTCTTGTTATCGGTGTTTGATCTAGACTTTGACAGCAATGTCAGTGAAATAGTTGACAGACTGCACAGATATCTAAAAACATAATATAGTTTTTTCCAATTGCTAAAACACAATTTTGCAAACTAGGCTGTTTTTTATCAAAATACTTAACACAATTCACAAAACCACACATCCAAACTGCAAAATACCTCATACAGTATATCCTGCAAAATGAAGCACTGCAACCAAAAATACATATAGCATGATCAAAATCAAACTATTGCACCAAATGGCACACACTTCATTCATATTACCAGATGTTTGTCTAACAGACTACACACTGTTGGGCATAATGAAAAACACTCTGATCTGTAGTGTGCTTTGCCATAATACTAAAATAGTTCAAATTGTAGAATATTCTTCAGATTGTTCACATGCACAGAAATATTTCACACACACATGCTGTTGAAACATGTATTTTTTTTAAAATTTTCACCAAACAAGTCAGAGCAACATTTGCACAGCAGATATATTTACATTGGAGTGAACAAAAATATGCTCACAAAAATAAACTGAAAAAGAAGATTGCAGAAAAAAATGTCCATCCATCTTCTACCGCTTATCCTGGGTCGGGTTGCGGGGGCAGCAGCCTAAACAGGGAAGCCCAGACTTCCCTCTCCCCAGCCACGTCGTCCTGCACTTCCTGAGGGATCCCGAGGCGTTCCCAGGCCAGCCGAGAGACAGTGGCCATCAACATAAAGGCTTCCAGATTGCTGGCAGACAGGCAACTCCTCAGTCTGTTTTTGATGTAGCTGAGGGTTGAAAATGACCGCTCACAGGCTACCTGAATTATTGACAGGGTCAGCTAAGACTTGTATGCCAACCAGGCGGGGAGCTCCGGTCCTCTGAAATGAGGCCAACGCTGAAGTAACTTAGAGCTGCATTCTATCAAAAGGCCACCAGGGGGCGACCGTCTCTATACAAGTCAATGGAGAATTCACCAACTTCTCACTTGATTTCTAACCTCAGTAAACGTTTTCAAAATGTGTTTATGGTCTCAATCGCTAGTTTAAAGCCTTCTTCAATGCAGTATGATGTTCATTTGGGACATTTTGGCCTCCCTGATTTTATATGTGACGATAAAGCAGGGTATGCATTAGGGCGTGGCTACGTCCTGATTGACAGGTTGATTCTCAGCAATTTCTTGAACTCCAGTGGCCTTTATGACAAATTTCAATCGGGCTACCTCACCACAGTACAGAAACAGCTCTTATTGGAGTGTTAAATTACATAAGGTTGAACACTGACTCAGGCAAGGTGTCAACCATAGCTTCAGCGGCAGCCGGGTTTCCAACCACTTCTCCTAACATCCATCAAGTTAGGGGGCAATAAAACTCACATCAACATTTATAATTGTGAGATACCTACGTTTCTTTTGACTTATTGTTTTCTATTGATCTGTGTCAATTCTGAGATCACCAGAATCTGGTCTTCCTCTCATCATCCAGATCTCAGCTCTGCCTTTATTCACCCCCACCAGTATCTAGACTCTAACAGGGGATATACCATATAGATATGATGACATCATGATGGGGTCTAATCACCACAGACTTTACCACATTTCCTCATTATCTGCATGTTCAATAAAATAAATGTCACTTTAAAAAATGAATTCTCTCCTGATTGAACTCCTGTTATCTTCTTTTTCTGCAGTGTTGGTTTATTTCAGCTCTGAAAGAATCAGTCAGTCCAAAGTTCAGCTCAGTGTAATATTTTAACCTGTTCATGTATTTCTAATTTTATTTCCTCCTTTCTTTTAACTGTTGCTGAATCAGGTGATCTGTAATGAGCTGACAGCCAGTTCTGCTATCAATATAAAGTAGTAAAATATCTAAGTGTATTTTTGCAAAACTGTAAGACTTTCATTAATCTGGGGTTCTGAGGGCTGAGAGATGTTTAGCAAGTTGCTGATTCACCAGTAGATGGAACATATAATAATGAGGAAGTTATTTATAAGATGAGGAAGTTGAGAGGTGTGTGCAGTCTGTCCCTGCCTTTATCAAACTGTCCTCTCTCTGATGTGTGCTGTTATGCTGCCCTCTGCTGGACACAGGAGGGAAACACAGACAACTTGTACAAACCTCAGTGACTTTGAGAGGAAGACTCTGATAGCAAAATAAAACACTTCCACACACAGTTTCTTCTTCTGCACAGGATTTAACTGCAGTGATACTGTATAGCAGAGTAGTTTCATTCACCACAAAATGTCTTTTCATCACTTTACAGCATCTGTTTTAGTCTCTGACATACATCCACATTTTCTGTCTTTTAGGAAGAAAGTTGAGGACTAAATGATGGACTAAGTCACATGTTTAAAATAACATATCATGAACTTGTTATGAGGCTTTTAAAACAATTTTATTTGGTAATTATTCAAACACAGATCAGCCATCCAAAGTTCTTGACATGAAACTATGATGGTAATAAAAAAAATCAAAGATATCAAAAGTAAAACAGTAGAAACATTGAAAGAATATAATCAATGAAGATTTAAGAACAAGTTGATCAATTCTAATTTAATACACATATCATATTTTTGAATAAGCAACAGCAGTCAAAGGATTTTTACAAATATTCAATACATTTAAAATATTCAGCAAATTAAAAAAAGAATAATATGAAATCAGGCTGTAACTGAATATCATTTTTCTGTTCATTTAAAACCTTGAAGCTAAAAGACACACAATAAAATATTCAAACTCACTATATTGAATTTTATGACTGCATCAATACATATAATGAAAAACTATAGATATAGATATATTGAACATCACTGTAGATATATTTCCCTAACATTCAGTCTTGATACAGACTTGGTATCTTTACAAACTTTAAGATGTTCACTAGATTTTAAAGCTCTGTTGGTTTGAATAAAGTTTCTCTTCACATTTCTCATGATGGATCCATCAACTATGAAGAGATTAATGAATGAATAATGGGAGGATAGTGAAGTAAATTAACTGTTGGCGCTGCTCAATAAGTTGCTGATCATAGAAACTAGATCAGGCAGTTTGATTGACATGACAGATGATCAGAGGGGCAGAGTTTTTACCACCATCATTATTAGAGGGACTGAAGTATGGGTAGAGTTTCTCAGTGAAGGAGCAGCCAGTAAAGGAGTAGATAAGAGCTGCAGCATCTACGCCATAAAAGGAGACCAGACCCTCCTCATAATCCACAAACACCCCCACCTTCTGAGGAGGAGACTTCAGAGAGAGATCGACTGGAGGGCTAGTACAACCTTTGTACTCATTTCCATTTCTCAAAACTATAGTCCAGAAACCATCCTCAGGGCTCAGTGTGATTTTTCCCTTCCTGTTGATTGACTCTCTGGCCACTCCTAAAGTCCATTTAGTCTTCTCTTTAACCTGAACCTCAAAGTAAAATCTGCCTGAAGACAAACTCTGCTTTCCTAACACACAGGGAGAAGTAGAAAATCTCTTTGGGTTGTCTGGGAGATTCTTCGTCACATCAGTATCATATACTTGTTTCCCATCAGCAGACAGGATGAGATCAGGATGTGCTGTATCAGGATCAAGAGTCACATCCACTGCATACTGCTGGACCCTCTTCAGCTCAGCCTCAAACTGGTTCTTCATCTTTGTGCTGAGCGTCTGCTCCAGCTGAGCCACAGTTGTCCCCTCAGTTGTCCCCTCAGTTGTTGTCTCATTATATGATGATGGATGTTGGACGCTGATCACAGTCCCGTCTTTGGATGCCAACACAACAGAAATATTAGAGAGGAATCATTTCCAAAATTTGATATGAAACTGCTAAATATGTCACTTCCTGTCACAACATGTAGACATTCACTTCAAATGACCATATTCTACTCACTGCCATCTCCTTTAGTTATATATGTATATATTAATGAATTGAACTGAGCCTCACAGCAGATGAAGACACGACACACCAGAATCACCAGAAACACCAGAATCCCCAGAAACACCAGACAGGCCTTCAGTTTGGTTCCAGCACAGACTCTTGGTTTGGCAGCTTGTTGCTCTGAGAATGTAAGTCAATGTAATTAATATACATTGTACCTAACTGAAAGAGAGCCCTGCAGCTGATTTCCTCTTTTTTCCCACAAAAAGACAGCAGGTGGTAGAAAGAAGAGAATAATAAGTTGGTCTGTAAGTATGATCCAGACTTTTTATTAAAACACTGGAGCTTGGTCATGTTGGTTTGTTTAGAATCGGCTCCAAAGATTAAAAACAGTGATCATGTTTTCAGAGAGTAGTTCTGTGTAAGGCAGACACTACTGAGCATGTGCAGCTTTGAACAGATTTACCTCCATGAACTTCAAGTAGAGTACGAGGAGGAGGAAGAGGAGGAGGAGTCTGACGGGAGGAAGGTCCTCTGTTCTTTGAAGCGCCCAGATCATCACTGAAATTCACTGAGAGAGATATCAGTAATTAATAATTAATAAAATATTATAATATGCTGTTTATGAATGACAATAATATTACAGCGTTCGTGTCAATAAAACTTATTCAAACTGAGAATGACTGTATCAGAGTGGAAGTGAAGACTCTTCCACTCTTCCTGTGACTGACCTTCTGGTCCTGAGCTGATGTCTGATAAACTCTGCAGCAGATCATTCCTGTTGATCGTCTTTAAAAGCTTCTTGGTCGCCTCCACAGCTCCAGGAAGTTGGTAGGTCTGCACCATCAGATCCACAGTGTCTCGTCTCTCTGCATTCTGCAGCCAGGATGCTTTGATGGTTTGGTAGCCTGCCAGTCTTTCATACTTTAGGAGACACTTGAAGTCCTCGAATTCCTCATCTCTCAAACCCTCCAGAGTTTTCAAGAGGTCCCTCTTTCTCACCATCTTTCCCTGTTAAAATTACAGAATATATTCAACATGAAAGATTTGCCATTCCCACAAACACCAGTCCACAGCCAGACTTTCACCTGTCCTTGTGTTTAAATTAAATGGCTCACATGTATTGAAAGCTGAATGTGCTCTAAAGTTTAATTACAGTCAGAATTGAAGGACAATAACAATGTTTATGACTGATTGAGCAGTAAAGGTTTGGTTCAGATTTATAAACTATTGGAGTGTGGGGCTAGAAGAGCTGATAACTTTCAGTCAACAAGACTAAAAGAAATTGTGCCACAACATCAGTTGTGTAAGTTTATTACATGTCACACTGTGTCAGACAGCACCAAAAAAGTCTCAGTCACAATCTGTGTTTGACTGTTTGATATCAGTTTGAAGATTTTTGTCAGATTGTGTGATGAATGTGAATCATAAATGGAAGATAACTCACAGTCTGAGGTTCAGGAAGATGTGCTTAACACTCACAGAGAGACAACAGCTGTCTTTTTCCTGACTGAAGTCTTGTTGGTTGTAGATTCTTCTGCAGACTGAGAGAAGTGAATCTGTGGAGTCTTTATGAGCCGGACAGCAGAGCTGAGACACATGAAGAGAGATGAACGTCTCATACAGGAACTAAAACTACACATTTCCTCATGTGAGAGAAAAAGAGCATGATAGGTTAAAAGTATTCCAGTATGTTGTGTCTCTGCACAACTCGTGACACATTCACTTTACATTCAATTGACATGGACTATAAACCACCCAGCAAACATGCCCATGTGGGTCCCATAGTCATCTTGCCCTCTTGGACTTTGGACTGTGGGCAACCAACAGAAAACCCACATGGACCCAATCAGTGATGAATAATTCCTACTTGATTATTGTCATGGTCATTTTTTCATTTTAGTCTGGATTTCCCCCTCTGGTCTAAAGAATACAAGAGGTCTGCACATTCTGTGTCTATAAATACCAGTTTGTGTCTGTTTGCATCATATTGTAATTGTTTAACATTTTGAACCCTGGTGCCCTGAGATAACTTCTGTTGTGGTTTGACACCATATAAATAAAACTGAACTGAAATAAATTTAAGCTACACACACATTTAACAAAAGGTTTAGAGTTCTGCTTCACATACTCTTTGTTTCTGGCCAAGTTTCCGTGACCTCAGTTAACATACGATCTGAGTTCAACTGCTGTGTCTTTGTCTGTTGCCCAATAAAGCAACATGTGGTCTCAGAGACCATCTTGAACATGAGTCCATCAGCCATTTTAAATCTTTTGAGTTTTGCCTGTTTTCACATGAACACACACACACACACACACACACACACACACACACACACACACACACACACACACACACTGTCTAATTAATGTTGTACAGGAGTGAATATTGCCAAATTCTCCTCTACACATGACTCTAAAATCCTTCAACCTGTACTAACTATTGATATGGTAATTGTCCGTCCGTCCGTCTTCTTCCGTTTATCCGGGGTCGGGTAATGGGGGCAGCAGCCTAAGCAGGGAAGCCCAGACCCGTCTGCATTACTGCAGATGCCGCACCAATCTGCCCGTCGGTCTCACGCTACATCCTTCCCTCACTTGTGAACAAGACCCTGATGTACTTGAACTCCTCCACTTGGGGCAGGATCTCATCCCAGACCCGGAGAGTGCACTCCACCCTTTTCCGGCTAAGGACAATGGACTCGGATTTGGAGGTGTCGATTCTCATCCCGACTGCTTCACACTCTGCAGCGAACCAGTCCAGTGAGAGCTGGAGGTCACGGTCTGATGAAGCCAACAGGACCACATCATCTGCAAAAAGCAGTGACCCAATCCTGAAGTCACCAAACCAGAACCCCTCAATGCCCTGACTGCACTTAGAAATCCTGTCCATAAAGATTATGAACAGGATCGGTGACAAAGGGCAGCCCTGGCGGAGTCCAATCCTCACTGGAAACGAGTCCGACTTATTGCCAGCAATGCGGACCAAGCTCTGACACCGGTATCAGGGGGTCCGATACCCCGTACTCCCAGAGATCCCCCCACAGGACTCCCCGAGGGACACGGTTGAATGCCTTCTCCAAATCCACAAAACACATGTGAACTGGTTGGGCAAACTCCCATACACCCTCAAGGATCCTGAATCCGAGGTTCGACTATCCGACGGACCCTCCTCTCTAGTACCCCCGAATAGACCTTACCAGGGAGGCTGAGGAGTGTGATCCCCCTATAGTTGGAACACACCCTCCGGTCCCCCTTCTTAAAAAGAGGGACCACCACCCCAGTCTGCCAATCCAGAGGCACTGCCCCCGATGTCCACGCGTTGTTGCAGAGTCGTGTCAACCATGACAGCCCCACAACATCCAGGGCCCTAAGGAACTCCAGGCGGATCTCATCCACCCCCGGGGGCCCTGCCATCGAGGAGCTTTTTGATCACCTCGGCTTGCCATCGAGCCCCACCCCCAGGCCTGGCTCCAGGGGGGGAGGCCCGGTGACCCGCGTCCGGGCGAGGGAAATGTGGTTCCATATATGTTTTCCATCATAAGGGATGTTTTGAGCTACCTTTTGTCTGGTCCCTCCCCCGGACCTGTTTTCCATGGGTGTTCATCCCAGTACTGAGGTGATACTGGAAACCAGTCACAGTTGGTTTGTATATTAGCTTGTGAGGAGAGACGTAAGTTTTGTGTTAATGCTGGTTGTTGAAACACAGTAAATATAATCAGCTGTACTCACCAGTGTTTGAGTTGGTCGTTGAGAATGAAGAGAAAAGAGTTGCGTCGACAGCAGCTCTTCGTGTTTCTGAGTATATTTGAGGCTTTTTTCTTTTGCAGCTTTTTTATGAGGTTTTTACTTCCTCTTATCAACTGTCATTTTAGTGCTAACCGTTACACATTTCTTCATCATTCGTGTTTCTGAGTATATTTAAGGACTTTAAGCTTTTTTCTTTTGCAGCTTGGTTATGAGGTTTTTACTTCCTCTTATCAACTTCCTCTTATCACTTGTTTTTTTAGTGTGAAGTGCTGACCTTTCCTCATTTCTTCATTATGTGCACGTTCAAAGCACGTTCCATGAGCTGACGGTCAATTCTGCTTTCAATTGTAGTCAAATCTAATTACATTGAATCTGATGCAATCTAATCTGACATACTCTGAATTAGATTGGATCAAATGTATTATTGTTATGTTAGATCTCAGCATTATAATTATCATTATAAATGAACACCTGAACATACAGTACCTAAGCAACCACTTGATAACATCCTGATCGCTCTTCAGAAGAGCAGAAATGTTAAAGATAATAACAGTGAGTCCAGAATAAGAGTAATGCAATCCAGCGTAATGTAATACAGGAGACATATGCACCACAAGGCCTATGCTCATCTGGATGTGCCAGGAGGTTATGTAAGGATTCTTCTCTTTGACTTTTCAAGTGCATTTAACACCATCCAACCTTCTTTATTGAGAGACTAGCTTGAGGTGATGGGGCTGGATCCTAACATCACCAGCTGGATTACTGACTATCTGACTGGACGACCACAGTTTGTTCGCCTGGGGGGGAAAAGTGTCTCCAGGATGGTGATGAGCAGCACTGGGGCTCCTCAGGGAACGGGCCGTGCTCCGTTCCTGTTAACTCTGTACACCGCTTGACTGGGGCAGAGCTTCTTCTTCCTCCGCAGACTGAGGTCATTTGATGTATGTCATGAAATGCTGCATCTTTTATCAGTCAGTGGTGGCCAGTGTACTTGTTAAATCACCAGTCTCTATTCTACCTACAACCAGCATAAACTGTCAATCATGGTGAGACCACTCCCATAAGTTATATAACTCCTCCCTGCAGCAAAGGTCCCATAACCATTCAGCTACCAAGGAGCTCCAGTAAGACGCACTTCTGAACCTGTGAACATATCCTTATATGGTATAGCTTCGATATGTATTTATGCAACTGGTTTGTTCCGATAGCTAGGCACATGCATGCTGCACGTGGGGTCTGTGAGAGGACGTGTATAAACAGCGCTTCCTGTGGTTAGAGGCTTGCCGAAAGCATCACCCCACAGATGATACTTCCTGTTGCAGAATTGCTTCCTTAAACTTAGTCTGTAAAGCAAAAGTTAAAATAGACTTTAATTCTCATTGCACGCGCGCAGGTGGTCGAGTGGTTAGAGCGCATGCCATATACGCAGCCGACCCCGTTTCGAATCCTGGCCGGAGGTCCTTTGCTGCATGTCACACCCCCTCTCTCTCCCATGTTTCCTGTATGTCTACTGTTGAATAAAGGCGTCTTAAAAAAAAATCTTTAAAAAAAAAAAAAAAAAAAATTCTCATGGCACATTGCATTGCTTGATAAATGTTGAAAGTTGGATTGTGAGCGAGACCTCCATCTGGTCTGGTGATAGAAGTGGATAAGGGAGGACTTGCCTAAGAGTGCCAGACTCTGTCAGTAGGCCGGTGGACATGTAGGGCAGCGTCTCCACACTGCCTAGGTTCATCCCCAAATCTAGTCAGATGGGACTAGGGCTGTGGCTGCCTGGTTCACTGAGGGCTTAGAAACATCAAAGACTGAGGATTTGTGAACAGTTCAATGTCAGCCAGTTATCAAATTTAGACTTGACATATAGATATAGACATAGAACACGCCTTCAAAGGTGGAGGTGGGGATGTCGGGATGACCAGTTCCTGTCCTGGACCTACTATTTTCAATGTTGCTTTTCTATGTGCTTTTCTCTCCTCTCATTTCTCTCTCTCCTCTTCATTTCTACTTCTCCTTCTATCTATTCATTCTGTCTATTAAATAGCCTACTCTGTTTCTGGCCAAGCATATGTGGTCTCACACGATTCATATGGTGAGCATACGTAGTTTCAGTTCCCACATGATCTGAGCTCAACCACTGTCTCTTTTGTCTGATTCTTAACAAAGCAACATTTGGTCTCAGACGCGGCGCCTGATTCATTTTAGAGGTGGGGGGGCCGTGGGGGTTGTTGCGAGTTCTCGCACTTTAATGACTGTCAGGCGCACATAGCCTGCTCAATTTTGTCTCACTGTAATGTCGGTGCACATTTTTAATCGCAATCATCGGATCAAGTGGAAAAATTGCCTTTGCAATGAATATGAATATGAATATGAATGTGCTCTTCTTCTCTACAGAGGGGTGGATATATTTATCTGTTGTTTATCAGATGTAAAGTGGCAGGCCTATCAGTGGCAATTAAAGTGTGTTATTACACAGTATGTCGTTCTCTCATCGCCGTTGTTCACACTGTGGTGCTGAAAACACACAGACTGCAGTTTCTACTTTTCGCCTTTTATTCTTGTTGTTCTTGTTATTTAATGGGAATGATGATCATTGGTAAAAGCATGAAAAACAAGTGAATTCCCCGAAAGTCATAATATAGTTCACACTGGTGCGAGACCATGTGCGGTGGCACAGTTTGGCACAGCGGTAGAGACTTTACATCACCTGGATCAAATAAAGTTGCAATGTAACCCAGTCTTCTTACACGGGAGATGGTGAGTAAAGAAAACGATTCAAGTAATGTAGTCAAAAACAAACTTTGCTTTGAGGGAAAAAATTAGGAAATGGACACACAAATAACGTTGGCTCGTTTCAATAATAAATTCACTACATCTTAACAAGCACGTTAACGTGCACTGAGTCACTGACGTCACTCCAGCATGCAGTGTGTGGACAGCAGACGCTGAGCAACAGGCAGCGAGCAGGTGAGGAGCCAATTAAGAACACTCAATATGTAATTCAAAGGCTTGTAACACAAAAACAAGATATTAAAACACAAAAGTAACATTAGCTTATGGCATTTGTAAGCATGTAGCCTATTAATTGATGTGGGACGTCACCTATAACCAAAACTGAATTATTAACAGGTCTTAATGAGATGAATTACTCTTCCCTTCGCTCACTCGCAAAGCAGAAGCTGTGGAGCACTTCTCTGAGGTCCAGGCCATCGGTCAAGTGTTAGTGGATGTGTAGGAAGTGACGGTGATTCAGGCGTGGTTCAGACATTGTTGAGCGGAGGGAGGTTTTCTGTCGATTTAAAATAAAAGAGTTCTCAATGTTCAATCGGTTTATGTCATTTATTGTGGATTTTTTAAAGTCTGATCGTTGTGTGGGCATATAACCGGTTCAGGAGTCGAGTCACAACACTGTGGACAGCGCTGCTTTTGTGTGTGTGTGTATGGGGGTGTGTGTGTGTGGGTGTGGCTGTTGCGCGATCGATAGACAGAGAATGTGCAGTCCTCACTCAGTTTAATCTTGTACTTTTGCCTTGAATTCAAAGGGAAACGACATGAAGTGAGAAGAGAGAGAGACAGACAGAGAGAGAGTGACCTCTCAGTCACAGCTTCTCAGCACAGTCGGCTCCAGCCCGCGGGCCGCAAAATGCCCAGGTCTGGCTTATGGTGATGTGCGACTACTGGAGGGGCTGTAAAGTGGGGGGGGGGGGGGGGGTTCACTTTTTTTCTCCTCATAATTAATTATATCAAGGCATCACTTTCTAAAAAAAAATATTCACAACCCAAATGAGAAACAATGAAAGGTTTGATAAATAAACACCACAGACGTATACCCACCACCATACACATATCCATTCCCCACAGTTACAATCTCTTCATTCTTAAAGACCGTGTAAAGTGAATTCAGACATTTTCTTCTACACACATTAAATAGGTCATAAATGTATTTCTAAAAAAGGTGTAAAAAGCATTTCAACCATTTAGATTTGAATTGTGGAGCTAGGCTTCACAAACTGTGTTTCAAGATTTCTGTTAGTGATTAGCATAAACCCGCCCAGCAAAAGCCAGGAAGGAATGCTGGCAGAAAATTACCAACATTAAGTTTACTATTCAACATTCATTTGACATTCAAATAAACCTATTATGCGCTAAAAATATAGTTCTGAAACTGGAGTGGTGGTGAGGTTATTTATTCATTTATGTTAATTGTTAAAAAATATGGACGAAAAAGATATATTTGAAAAATAACCCTCGTGGCACATGAGGGATATTATTCTATTTGTTACACTTGGTTTGATATCATTAACTCAAATAGTTGAAGCACCTAATAGGTTTATACATTTAATGTCAAGTACATTCAATGATGTCGACAGGATCTTCTAGGAATGGGCAGGTCAAGAGAACCGATTGGTCAGGAGGCTTTTATACTCGTTGATCTCTTATCCAGAACATAACCTGCTCCAGAGCAGGTTAGCCATTCAGCTTAAGTTACCATGGTGATTTACCCCGGTAAGAAGTGAACCAGCGTTGTAGGACGGAAAACCCAGGGTTAACCCTGAAGTTACCTCGATAAGAGAAAATCCAGCTTCGTAGTACAGGCCTCCGCTCTGTGTTCTGTGTCATGGTTCGCAGCTCTGAACCCAACTAAAGGTTTTTAATAACTGTGACTTAGATAACAAGGCTTCATAGACGACCTCTGACCTTCTCATGTAACCGTAGCCATCTGCTAAGTTTTGTGTTAATGCTGGTTGTTGAAACACAGTAAATATTATCAGTTTTACTCACCAGTGTTTGAGTCAGTTGTTAAGAAAGAAGTGAAGAACTCAGATTGTTTCTTCAGACAGATGAGAGTTGTCGACAGCAGCTCCTCGTGTTTCTGACAGACTAAGTTTTATTTGAGGAAATGAAACGTTTCTCTTTTTTAATGATGCTCCACCTCTTACTACAGCCTGTTCATTTCCTGTTATCTGTCACTTAAGTGTGAAGTGTGAATCATCCTCTCATCTCAGCCCTGTCTTAATTCTAACCCTGACCCTTACTGCAGCCTGTTTATTTCCTGTTGTCTGTCACTTAAGTGTGAAGTGTGAATCATCCTCTCATCTCAGCCCTGTCTTAATTCTAACCCTGACCCTTACTGCAGCCTGTTCATTTCCTGTTGTCTGTCACTTAAGTGTGAAGTGTGAATCATCCTCTCATCTCAGCCCTGTCTTCATTCTAACCCTAACCCACCTCCAGTATCTAGACTCCAACAGGGGATACTCCTTTATAAATAAGATGACATCACAATGGACAATAAAATAACTGTCACTAAAAATGATTTCTCTGATTGAACTTCTGTTATCTTTGTTTATCTGTTGGTTTATTGTAGCTCACAGAACAGTTTTCAAAATCAGATATGAGGTCTTCTGCAGCTCTGAAATAACCAGTCCGTCCAAAGTTCAAACCTCAGTGACTTTAATGCACTTGTGCATGCACACATGCATGTAACATGAACACACAGATTGAGAAACACACACACACACACACACACACACACGTACTCATTAAGACTTCATGCATGCGTGCATATAGACACACACACCTATATACATTGTACACAGTATTGCCATTAATTAGGGAACATACACATGTGCACGTATACCCTTATGCAAAACATGTAAAATGATTTAAATGATGCACATGTTGTGTGATCATGTCACTATTTATTATGTGCTCAATTTAACAAATGTACTGTTGGTGACGGAATGAGGATATTATGTTATGACCAATTTTAAGCAGGAAATGTAACAAAGCCTCTGGTCCTCCTGTTGGTAAAATGTCCACAGAGGATCTCCGCCTAGCCCTCCGGATAAAGGAGGTGGAGACTCGAAATAAACAGCTTGAGGTGCAAGCAATGCATCTCTATGTGAGGGCTCTGTAGCTTGCCTCCACTCCACTGTCTCTTAACCAGAACACACTCTCTGCCTCTGCTGGGTTTGACATCAGTAAACATATTGCATTAAAGCTGCAAGCAGCGTTGGGCGGGACCTCGCACCTTTGTGCTGTTTCTGTTAGGGGCATTTAGACGCCTTCAGACCCGGCTTTTATCAGACACTGTGACAAGTAGATATACATTACACACACACTCACACTCACACATACTCACACACACACATACACACATACACACACACACTCACACATACACACTCACACATATACACACACATACTCACACACACACATACACACACACACTCACACATACACACTCACACATATACACACACACATACACACACTCACTCACACACGCTCACACACACACACATACACAAACACACACACACAGACAGATACACACATACACACACACACTTACACATACACACTCACACATATACACACACATACACACACTCACTCACACACGCTCACACACACACACATACACAAACACACACACACACACACACACACACACATACACACACTCACACATACACATACACAAACTCACACATACACGCACTCACACATACACACACACACACATACACACACACACACACACACACACACACACACACACACACACACACATACACTCTCTCTCACTCTCTCTCTCTCTCTCTCTCCCTGGTACTAATAGTATTGGCGGTTGTAGTACTGATGTAATTCCACTAGATGGCAGTAATGCGACAAGCTGCTGTTTGTTAAACAACCAACAAGTAAAATATACGCGCACACACAAACACACACACAGACACACACACACATTCTCTCTCTCTCTCTCTCTCTCTCTCTCTCTCTCTCTCTCTCTCTCCCTTGCGCTGTTTCTGTTTGGGGCTTTTAGATGCCTTCAACTCTTTCACGCATCGGTGCGCGCACGGGCACTGGAGCGCGCCGGTTACGCTTATGGACAGCCAAACTGATAGCTTAGCGTCATACGTCATACACCGCTGGAAACCTCAGACTATTGGCTAAAAGGTTATCAACTTCAATTCACCGAATATTTCCATTGGCTGGAACAGCTGTCAATCAAACCCACGTTGTGGTTGTCGTCGGTCACATGTCCTCATTGGCTTTGGAGGCACGTGCTGCCTAATCCTAAGCACTGATTGGCTGGTGTGTGGTGTCGTCAGAAGCAGAAGAGGCTCACGGTCGTAAACATCTAGTCACGTGTACTCTGAGATGGACGTGCAGGTCAGGAAATGACGTAAACGGACCGTATATGGTTTGTTCCGTGTGTGTTACATTACGTGTTGGACTAAATACATGTTGACATATTGAGGAAAGTATTCCGGTTTTATGGAAACGGATTTCATATTTCACAAGAATGGATACTTGGCGAGCTGTACAGAAAGTCCTGAGTCATAAGATGATCGTTGTGGATAAAGGGAAGACTTTGAAGGTATGTAGCATTATAGCTGTTAGCTTACTTTAGCTGAGTGGCTAGCCGAGCTAACCGCTAATACTCTGACGGCTGTGAGCAACCATATAAGTCGTGAGTGGTCTTGAATGAATCAGGAGAATCTAAGCTTTCTAACAATGTACGGCATGAATATATATGTTTAAGGGTTGCTGTTTAAAACATTCAGAAGAACTTGTCGCTGCCTCCTAACATCCGACCCGTCCCTTAAGCGGAACAGCGTGTTTTAAGAGGTTAATGCGACTTTGACGTTATTCTGGAGCAACACACATCTAATGCTCCTCATAAAGACATCATTAGAGTATTCATTTTCTTTCTCCTCTTCCTCCTTTTTAACATTAGCTGCTCACAAACACACTGTTTTTAACATTAGACCATAAATGAGACGACCAGTAACTTCACCGGCCGTTGCTTGTTGCTGTTGCCATGGTCACTTCCGTAAACACCGTTCTGTGCGTGACGTCATTAATGATCAGCTGAGCATGCGGCTCACTTCAGGAGGGAGGAAACATTTAAAAGTGTAATATGAACAGACAAACAATAAATCGGAATTGAGCATTGAGGCCTGCGGTACGACGCTGAATGACTTTAACGTGCAATGCGACTGTTTGCCCACTAATTGTCAGGTTTTTGTGACACTTCTTGATGTGAAAACATTTTAGATATTTTAGGTAAGACATTAACTTTGTCTGAAACCTATTATTGTGTTTATGAAACTTTTATTTTATTTGTGAAAACGCTAAAGGGAAAATTTCACCGTTTTTGTTCAATACTACGTCTAGACCTCATTAGACCAGGTCCAGATTAAAAACCACTGACCCTAGACTTCTCAAATGTGGACTAGATCCTCAGACCCTGAAGATTCATAAAAACACAGTCCATGATTTGTGAAACCCTTAATCTGTTTGTGAAAATGCTATAAAGGCACATTTCACTGTTTGTTTTTTGTGACCTCATTAGACCAGGTCCAAAAAACAAAAGTGAAATGTGTTCTAGTAGGTTCATAAGGTTCTATGAGCTGGGACAGTGTTCTAGTAGGTTCATAAGGTTCTATGAGCTGGGAGCGCAGTGTTCTAGTAGGTTCATAAGGTTCTATGAGCTGGGACAGTGTTCTAGTAGGTTCATAAGGTTCTATGAGCTGGGAGCACAGTGTTCTAGTAGGTTCTATGAGCTGGGAGCACAGTGTTCTAGTAGGTTCATAAGGTTCTATGAGCTGGGACAGTGTTCTAGTAGGTTCATAAGGTTCTATGAGCTGGGAGCGCAGTGTTCTAGTAGGTTCATAAGGTTCTATGAGCTGGGACAGTGTTCTAGTAGGTACATAAGGTTCTATGAGCTGGGAGGGCAGTGTTCTAGTAGGTTCATAAGGTTCTATGAGCTGGGAGCGCAGTGTTCTAGTAGGTTCATAAGGTTCTATGAGCTGGGAGAACAGTGTTCTAGTAGGTTCATAAGGTTCTATGAGCTGGGACAGTGTTCTAGTAGGTTCATAAGGTTCTATGAGCTGGGAGGGCAGTGTTCTAGTAGGTTCATAAGGTTCTATGAGCTGGGAGCGCAGTGTTCTAGTAGGTTCATAAGGTTCTATGAGATGGGAGAACAGTGTTCTAGTAGGTTCATAAGGTTCTATGAGCTGGGAGCACAGTGTTCTAGTAGGTTCATAAGGTTCTATGAGCTGGGAGCTCAGTGTTCTAGTAGGTTCATAAGGTTCTATGAGCTGGGAGCGCAGTGTTCTAGTAGGTACATAAGGTTCTATGAGCTGGGAGCACAGTGTTCTAGTAGGTTCATAAGGTTCTATGAGCTAGGAGAACAGTGTTCTAGTAGGTTCATAAGGTTCTATGAGCTGGGAGCGCAGTGTTCTAGTAGGTTCATAAGGTTCTATGAGCAGGGAGAACAGTGTTCTAGTAGGTTCATAAGGTTCTATGAGCTGGGAGCACAGTGTTCTAGTAGGTTCATAAGGTTCTATGAGCTGGGAGAACAGTGTTCTAGTAGGTTCATAAGGTTCTATGAGCTGGGAGCGCAGTGTTCTAGTAGGTTCATAAGGTTCTATGAGCAGGGAGAACAGTGTTCTAGTAGGTTCATAAGGTTCTATGAGCTGGGAGCACAGTGTTCTAGTAGGTTCATAAGGTTCTATGAGCTGGGAGCGCAGTGTTCTAGTAGGTTCATAAGGTTCTATGAGCTGGGAGCGCAGTGTTCTAGTAGGTTCATAAGGTTCTATGAGCTGGGAGCGCAGTGTTCTAGTAGGTTCATAAGGTTCTATGAGCTGGGAGCGCAGTGTTCTAGTAGGTTCATAAGGTTCTATGAACTGGGAGCACAGTGTTCTAGTAGGTTCATAAGGTTCTATGAGCTGGGAGCACAGTGTTCTAGTAGGTTCATAAGGTTCTATGAGCTGGGAGCACAGTGTTCTAGTAGGTTCATAAGGTTCTATGAGCTGGGAGAACAGTGTTCTAGTAGGTTCATAAGGTTCTATGAGCTGGGAGCACAGTGTTCTAGTAGGTTCATAAGGTTCTATGAGCTGGGAGCGCAGTGTTCTAGTAGGTTCATAAGGTTCTATGAGCTGGGAGAACAGTGTTCTAGTAGGTTCATAAGGTTCTATGAGCTGGGAGCACAGTGTTCTAGTAGGTTCATAAGGTTCTATGAGCTGGGAGCACAGTGTTCTAGTAGGTTCATAAGATTCTATGAGCTGGGAGCGCAGTGTTCTAGTAGGTTCATAAGGTTCTATGAGCTGGGAGCCCAGTGTTCTAGTAGGTTCATAAGGTTCTATGAGTTCTTTCAGATATGATGGAGTCTGATCATTAAGAGCTTTGAAAGTGAGGAGAAAGATTTAAGCAGCGAAGCCAAAACTAATTATGATAAAACTTTAAATGAGCCGTAACGTTCACATCAGACACAGAACGTAGGAAATATGAGACTCCAGGCTGAGTCATTTAACCCTTTATAGAACAACTCATTGAAATACTTAAACTTATTGGGGGATGTTATATTGTTTTTGCTCTTGTGACTCAATGAAGTTTCCATATATGCTTCCTCGCTGATCTTTAGGGTAAAACATTCTCCAAAAAGTCTCTATATAAAAATCCACATATTTCTACAACCACAGAGGCATGGGGAGGATATTTATGGAAGTTATCAAATAATTATTCACCTGATAAAAGGTTTAAGAACTTCATAATAATTGGACAAAATAGCTTTCAGACATGCAACCATTAATAAAAATCAGTTTGATAGGAAAGTTTGACCTCAGATTCATTATTTATACATTAAGATTTATTAGAACCACAGTTATTGTTTAAAATTCATCTTACACAACCAAATATTACAAATATATACACACAGAGTATCTTTTCTATTTACAGCTGAGTTAAGAGGCGTTGAAACGTGGTCAGTGTCAAACGTGTCCGAAGATCTCCTGCGAGGCGTAGGTCATGTACAGGAAGCCGTCGTCGTCCTGGTGATCTTTGTAGACCTGAGCCATGGTGAGAGACATGCTGGCCATGCCGCTGTTATTAATGAGCAGGTAGAAGGCCTGAGTGGGAAGCAGAGCCATGCGGTTCCTGACAGACACGAGACAAAAGAGACGAGAGACAAGAGTCATGAGGAAGACCGTAGACAGGATCATTCTAACACAAGATCACGACTTATATACACATGCAGTGGAATCATGATGTATTATAAAACACTTTCCTGCTGTGCATTTCTCCAATTTGGGAACTTAAATCAACTCCTATTTCAGTTTTATAGGAGCCATTATTAGTCTGCTTATTTAACCCTTTACATGCTGCTTGTATTCTTTGTAATTTAGTGTCTGCCAAATTTTGAACCATAAATGTATTTTGCCTTAATGTTTTCTTTATATTTGAATATTAAGCTTTATGATAACCGTTATAAGCAGCTGCATAACAATAAATAAGATAATGAGACTTTAAGCCTCTATAGGAAAAGTCACAACATTTCGAGCTGTTCATTCCTCCATCCATTCATTCCTTCCTTCCTCCATCCATCAATCCCTCCCTCCATCCATTCATCCATCCATTCCTTCATTCCTCCCCTCTGCCAGCCATCCATCCTTCCATCATCCCTCCATCCATTCCCACACCTAGCCAAGTAGCTAATTGGTTGCAGGATAGTCGCTATAAGTATTCTACATCTTCCATGGTCGTATATTTAAAAAATTATAACTGCAATATATTATTTTCTTTGTTTGTTCTTAAAATGTGGACTGGAGCAAAGCATGCTGGGAGAAAAAGGGCTCATCCAAAGAATGAAGTCCAATTCACAAAAGTAGACACACTTAACATATTTCTGACAATTGAAGTCACAGTTCAACATCTACTGCAGCGGGTATGTTTCTGGAAGTGAGCTGTTATGTATATTAGTGAATTTGTGACAGAAGCTCAACACAGCTGGGTTAGAAACAGCGAGGTCAGCGGTATCTGCTAGTACGAGTCATGCGACAGTCCCACTGATGCTATTTTCACTTCACAATGAAACTAAATCGGTTGCTACGGCGATGGTCATGAGCTTCACATAACTGCTGCTCCTAAAGAGAAATGTGCTTTAACAGACAGCTGCTCCACATAGCTGCTTTAATTCCTAAATATTTCACTGTTCAAGTTGGAAAAATGACAAACCTGCACACAAAAATGTCTCCATGCAGCAAAGTGACACAACACACACAGAGCTGGGAGGGAGGGGAGAGGGGAGGGAGGAAGGAGGGAAAGAAAGAAGGGAGGAAGGAAGGGTGGAAGGGAGGAAGGAGGAAGGGAAGGAAGGAAACAGACACGAAGGTTAAACCAGCAGCTGTCCAAAAACTCAAATTCAAACATTAAATTAACTTCCTGCTGAAACTTTAACACTTTAAACTTTAACACTTTAAACTTTAACACTTTAAACTTTAACACTTTAAACTTTAACACTTTAAACTTTCAGCTTTGATCTAAAGTTTTATTCTGAAACTCTTTGATATGAATCAGTTCTGGTCTGACTTCCTGTTTAAAGCTCTTTAACTCGTCTCAGTGTGAAATCAGCTCTAACCCTGTGAAGCTTTGATGACATCATCCAAACTGTGACTGAGGTCATCATGTGACCTGATCAGCCAATGAGGTGAGAGTTCACATTAAAGGGTAATAAAGTGATTTAATGAGCCGTTCACTTTCTGCTCAGTGACGATGACGAAGATGAAAAAGAGGAAGAACAGATTTAACTCTTTACAGTCTGGATTCATCTTTAATCTGATAGAGAGTCAATTTAACCCTCCTGTTGTCCTCAAGTCAGGGAAGGAAAGGAGTGAGGGAGGAAGGAAGGAAGGGAGGAAGGAAGCAACGAAGGAAGGGAGAGAGAAAGGAAAGGAGAGAGGAAGGAGGGAGGGAAGGAAAGGAGTGAGGGAGGAAGGAAGGAAGGGAGGAAGGAAGCAACGAAGGAAGGGAGAGAGAAAGGAAAGGAGAGAGGAAGGAGGGAGGAAAGGAAAGGAGGAAGGGAGGGAGAAAGGAAGGGAGGAAGGACGGACGGACGGCCGGACGAAGGACGGAGGAAGGAAGGACGGAGGGAGGAAGGACGGAGGGAGGAAGGACGGAGGGAGGGAGGGAGGAAGGACGGAGGGAGGAAGGAAGGTAGGAGGGAGGGAGGGAGAAAGGGAGAAAGGAAAAAAGGAAGGATGCAAGGGAGGAAGAAGGAAGGAAAGGAGGGAGGAAGGAAGGAAGAAAGGAAAGAAGGACAGAGGAAAGAAGGAAGGGAGGAAAGAAAGAGAAAAGGAGGAAGGAAAGAAGGACAGAAGGAAGGAAGAAAGGAAGGGAGGAAAGAAGGAACAGTCAAAACAGACTGGTCAACTTGACGACAGGAAGGTTAAAATCAACAACTTCTGATCAGAGTGAATAAAGTCTGAATCTGATCTTAAAAACAATTAAAGATCTTTGATGAAATAAAAGTTTGTGTCTCCAAACTATAAATAAGTGAAATAAGTTAGTTGTGCTCAGTGAAACATTTTAAGCTTTAAACTTGAATCAAATGTGATTAAACTTCACATTCTTTGGATTATCTGGAATATTAAAGATTTATTTATAGAAACATGAGACAAACACATCATGAGAACTAACTAAAATCTATTGACCTTAATGTCTGAACAGAGACTGAAATCTGTTTCTATGGAGACTGAAAGAACAAGTTAAACTCATTAAACTCATTAAAGTGATTAAAGGGATTTTATAGTTTGTATTAAAGCAGCTCAGAGAGAAATGTGACTCTATTCACTCTGAGCCCTCTAAACATGGGACCACCAGACTGGACCAGACTTTGACTGTTCCTTCCTTCCTTCCTTCCTCCCTTCCATCTGTGCTTCCTCTCTCCTTCTCCTTCTTCTCCTCCTCCCCTCCCCTCCTTCCTACCTTCCTTCCACCATCCTACCTTCCTTCCTTCCATCTGTGCTTCCTCTCTCCTTCTTCTTCTTCTTCTTCTTCTTCTTCTCCTTCTCCTCCCCTCCTTCTTCTCCTCCCCTCCCCTCCTTCCTTCCACCATCCTACCTTCCTTCCTTCCACCATCCTACCTTCCTTCCACCATCCTACCTTCCTTCCTTCCACCATCCTTTCTTTCTACCTTCCTTATTTTTCCTTTCCTCCCTTCCATCCTCCATCCCCTTTCTTCCTTCTTTCCTCCCTCCCATCCTCCATCCCCTTTCTTCCTTCTTTCCTCCCTCCCTGCCTGCCTTGTTTCCTTGACTCGAACACAACAGGAGGGTTAAATGTGATCAGACTGATGATGAAGTGATGATGATGAAGTGATGAAGCTCAGTCAGATTATATTAAATGTGATCAACGTAGACTGACAGGAAACAGGAAGTAGCTCTCTAACCAGCTGTGAGTGACGGTTGTGTAACAGTTTGTTGTGTTTGGAAAGTTTCTGCCGAGTCATCGTGACTGAGAGGAACAGAGTAAAACACACTTCCAGGAATTAGACCGATCCTCACATTTAAATCAGCTGATTAACAGATGGTTACATTTAAAGATCAAAGCTAAAGTTTCTCATTCAGCTTGTTAAATATTCATATTTTGTTTTATTTTTAATCCTCTGACACTAAACTGAAGCTCTATAAAGATGAAATATTGGCTTTTACAAACACTGGACGACATTAATCACTTCTTTTGGACATTTTATGAACCAATCAATCAAATGTTGGAGATCATTAACTATATCTATAAAATGGTTTATTCTTCATTTGCATTTTATTAGCTCATGTGTTTATGTAAAACAGATTTTAGTATCCTTATTTATTTTTTACACATAACTTAAACAACCTACTGGCTTATTTACTGCCTCACATCTTTTTATTGTCCGTCTGTTTTGATGCTTTATTACTTTTATGTTTCTATATTTAGCTGCTGGAAACCTGAATTTATCATTATCAATAAAATTAATCTATCTAGAAAAGTCAAGCAGCATTCAAACACTTCAACCAGTTAATCCACAGAAATCTGAACATGAATAAATTATAATAATCATTTCACACACAGAGACACTAGTGGACTTATTAACTCTCAGATTCAATAACTTTAAATTATTATAACTTCACATTAATCAACTTATAGACTCTGCTAATAAATAACAGTTTAACATCTAGCAGCAGAAGTTAATGAGACTAAAACTAAACTACACATTAAATCAGACTGACGAAAATTAATGTGTGAACTATTCATCAGCAGCTAATCAAAGAGTTTTATTATGATAGTTAGTCGCAGTCATATTTAACTTCATCTACTTATTAAAAAAAAAGATTTAAACCTATTTTAATCCAAATGTCCACTTTAAAAGACATGTTTTAAAAGTTGTAAAACATAATTCTCCATTCACATCACATCTGTCACATATTTAAACTCCATGTTAACCCTAAAATACTCCAATCTGACCCATCCTGCTCTTTGGCTCCAGCAAATAGTCACATCCGAAAAACACACCCAAAGCTTCACAGTTAACCAGTTTATCCGGTAATCAAAGAGTTTTATTCTGATAGTTAGTCGCAGTCATATTTAACTTCATCTACTTATTAAAAAAAAAAAGATTTACACCTATTTTAATCCAAATGTCAACTTTAAAAACACACTTTAAATTTATAAAAACATAATTTTCCCTTCACATCACATTTAATCTCTATATTAACCCTAAAATACTCCAATCTGACCAATCCTGCTTTCTTTAGTTCCAGCAAATAGTCACATCCAAAAACACCCAAAGCGTCACATTTAACCAGTTTAACCAGTTTATCCGGTAACTCTGCTGATATTTATCACATTTATGAGATTTAAACTCTTTTACCTGATGATGGTGACAAACTGAGTCATAGTGAGCTCATGTGGAACCAGGAACTTGGTTTTATCCAGAGGAGGAAGAAACTTCTCCCTCTCATAGCGCTCAATGATCACCTGGAGAAGCGCGAGCACGAAACACAAAACACGCACGTGAGCTTCATTTAAACATATTATTCATCATCATCATCATCATTATTCAGCTTCTACTGTCAGAGACTTACCGGGATTTTGTTTGGGAATTTCAACCTGATTCCTGCTACTTCTTGTTTCCTGGTAGCTGCAGAAAGAAAGAGAGAAAGAAAGAAAAGAAAGAAAGAGAAGAAGAGTTTAAAGGTTTTTACGTTTTCTTCCGTTTTTTACGCATTTCTTTTTACGCATTTTCTTTTTTTTTACCGAAGCTCTTCCTCAGTTTAAAAGGTTTGTTCTGCAGCTGAGCTTTATCAAACGGAGGCATGCTCAGTGTGTGTGTGTGAGTGTGTGAATGTGTGTGTGAGAGTGAGAGTGAGAGTTAGTGTTAGTGTTAGTGAGTGTGTGTGAATGTGTGTGTGATGGAGGGCTGCTTCAACATGCGGCGCGCGCACAGCCGAGCAGGAGTTAAATAGAGGCGGCTGCTGCACATCAGCTGATTAGCACGTGGCTCCTTCCAGTCACAGTGAGAATCAT
Organism: Scomber japonicus; assembly: GCF_027409825.1. Taxonomy (NCBI): domain Eukaryota; kingdom Metazoa; phylum Chordata; class Actinopteri; order Scombriformes; family Scombridae; genus Scomber; species Scomber japonicus. The sequence goes on along the minus strand of NC_070579.1, from coordinate 2,412,380 downwards.
CTGAGGATTAATCAGGTTAGAGGAGAGGAGAGGAAGAGGAGGAGGGGAAGGGAGGAGGAGAGGAGAGGAGAGGAGAGGAGAGGAGGAGGAGTAGAGGGGGAGAGGAGGAGAGGAGGGGGAGAGGAAGGGGAGAGGAGAGGAGGAAGAAGAGGAGAGGAGGAGGAGAGGAGGAGGAAGAGGAGAGAGGATAAAGAGAGGAAGAGGAGGAGAGGAAGAGGAGAGGAGGAGCAGAGGAGAGGGGAAGGGAAGAGGAGAGGAAGAGGAGAGGAGGAGAGGAAGAGAGAGGAGGAGGAGAGGAGAGGAGCAGAGGAGGAGGAGAGGAAGGGAGGAGGAGAGGAGGAGAGGAAGGAGAGAGGAGAGGAGGAGGAGAGGAGAGGAGCGGAGGAGGAAAGGAGGAGGAAGAGCAGAGGAGGATAAAGAGAGGAAGGAGAAGAGAGGAGGAGGTGGAAGAGGAGAGGAAGGAGAGGAGAGGAGGAGGAAGAGGAGAGGAGGAGGAGAGGAGGAGGACAAGTGGAGGAAAGAGGAGAAGAGGAGAGGAGGAGATTTTCTAAAATGATGTTAAATCATTTTAGAGTAAAGAACAGCAGAGTGTTAAAGTGTTAAAATGTTAGAATCACTGAAACATTATCATCAAACATTAATTTAATCATAAATATAGTTTTTAATATAATGAAAGTTATTTAAATGTTTCCAGCTGAACTGAATAACAGAGACAGACTGCAGTTCCTCTCTGAGCCGCTGAGAGGCGCTGCAGTTCCTCTCTGAGCCGCTGAGAGGCGCTGCAGTTCCTCTCTGAGCCGCTGGGAGCCGCTGCAGTTCCTCTCTGAGCCGCTGAGAGGCGCTGCAGTTCCTCTCTGAGCCGCTGGGAGGCGCTGCAGTTCCTCTTTGAGCCGCTGAGAGGCGCTGCAGTTCCTCTCTGAGCCGCTAAGAGGCGCTGCAGTTCCTCTCTGAGCCACTGAGAGGCGCTGCAGTGCAAATACTCCAAAGTTTATAATGTGAGACTCTGGTTTTATGTCTGAAATACTTTTATTAACACAAAGCAGCCTGAAATGTTAATGCCCATATTTGGTCATTTCATTTAATAGACCTACAAGTTTTAGGTTAAATAATATAACTTATATAGTAACACACAGATATTAGTTAGCTTTAAATTAACTGAATAGAAAAAGAGATAAATGCCCTGGAGATCATTATAATCTATTTTTCTTAATGAAATGTTTCCTTCAGGTGAAACTTGTAGCTTAGAAGATGTTCAGATGTCAAATATAGATTAATGAATTAATTAAGAGTATTTATGTAAAACAGTCTAATGTGATAATTAACTGTGTTTATAAATGAATGACATGATAATATTAATATGATCATGTTAAGCATGTTATAAACCCAGACACTGAAATGAATAAATAAATAAATGTATGAATAAATAAATTAATAAATTAATAAATAAATGTATAATATGGACCTGAACTCTAAATTTCCATAAAGCGTAAAAAGTTGCCGATCAGCCAATGAGGTGAGGAGTTGTACCTGGTGGGCGGGGCTAAGGTGTGCTGACGTCACCTCACAGGTGCGTAAAGCTGTAATCTTCAGTGGCTCCGGTTCCTTTCAAAATAAAACAGTTTCCATGTGAAGAGTTTAGTTTGAACAGACTGATGAAGCGATTATTATTTAGATTAAATTATTTAAATAATTAATTATATTTTTATTTCATAAGAAAGAAAACAAACTGCTTCAGCGTCATGTGACAGTTTGCTGCTTCACTTAATTTGAAATTAGTTTGAACAGCAAGAAAAACACACTTCATGTTACTTTGATTTAAGACACAGAGCAAAGGAAGTAAACTACTAACCTAATGTAAATGTAAATGTACTTTATTCATACAGTCCTTTACATCAGTCCTTTCGGTGTACCAAAGTGCTTTACAGTAGGTAATAAATAAAGAGAGGAAGAAGTAAAAACAATTAAAAGCAATAAAATAACAGTGAAAGCAATAAAATACAACAAAACCAACGGCTTAAGAGGTTAATTTAGATTCTCCATACACATGATTTATTTCCACTTTGGTTCATAAACTTTGCTTTTAGATGTTTTATTATAAAGTGAATGAAACCCAATAATAACCCAATCATTCTGTCATTGTGTTAAAATAAGATGAGATGAGATAAGATGTTCTTTAAAGTTACATAAAGTGTTTTTTATACAGTAAACTGGATCTTTGTGTGAATAAATGTGGAATATGCAGAAGTTCCTGAGATTTACATACAGAATAATAAATAATAAACCTTCATATGGATCCAAATTAATGTGAAATGTGCAGAAAATCTGATATACATAGCTGTGTAATGTTCCTGGGGTTTATATATAAAGGTAAAATAAATACACTGTTAAACATGAGCTGCATCAATGTGTTTAAACTGTGAGACTTTTAACTTTTAACTTTTACTGATGGTCATAATAAACCCTCACATGCTGCTCCTGCTTTAAATTTAACCCGTTTATTACATGAGAGCTTTAAAATCACCAGAAACATTTATTTTATCCAGACATTTCCTAATGTGACCCACAGATTACAAAAATGAAATGAAATGCTTTATGCTTTTATATTTTTGTGCATTTTTATATCTGCAAATGTACAAATGTGTCCAGTCAATCAGCATTTAAACATGTTGTATTCATCATGTTCTATAACAATGTTCTCCTGGACCATAAAACAGTGATTGTGAATCAACCAGAAGGATTAATTAAACATTTATTAATCACTGATGGAGGAATGTATAAATGTGAATTGGTGTTGGGACTAATTATGAGACTAGTAAGTGTCTTTTTCTGGTTTTAAAGTCAAGGCAGCTTTATTTATTTATACGCAGTGATGGGAATAACACTGTTTAAATAAACGGTGTTACTAACGGCGTTACTTTTTACAGTAACGGGTAATGTAACTAATTACTATTTCCATGGTTACAACGCCGTTACGTTACTTAATTAAATGAGGCACGTTACAAACTGAATCTAATCTACTCAGTGAACCTGTTCTCATCCAACTTTGCTCTCAGCCACAAAAGACGGGAGGGGCGGGACAACAGTGATGATGATTGGTTAAGGCAGAGTAGGTAACTAGTTACTAGTAATTCAGTTACTAACTCAGTTACTTTTTGGGAGAAGTAACTGTAACTATAACTAATTACTTTTTAAAAGTAACGTGCCCAACACTGTTTATACGGCACATTTTAAACCCAGAGGCAAACATTTAACATTAAGAGGAAAATAAAAAAACATATAATTAATACTTGATTTTATCCGTATCACCGAGCCGGTCCTGCTCTCAACCCTTCAACGACCCCTGTGGGATCCCGGACCACACATTGAGAACCTTTCCTCAAAGTGTGGCTTGGTTGTATTTTGAAGGTCCAGACCGGAAGCAGTGTGTGTGTAGTATCCGGTGTGTATCCGCTGCTGTGACTCTGACAGCTGCTTCAGACAGCAGTCTCACTGTTGATGGACTAAACCTTCTTCCTCACGATTCTATACTTATTTTATTTTTTTTAATTTCACCGACACGGTTGAGCTCACAGGACCGGACCCAGAGCTGCACCGCCCCCCCCACACCCCCCCCACACACACACCCCCCCCGCCTGCCTCCTCTCCCCCGGTCCGGCCATGGACGAGCAGGCGGGCCCCGGTGTGTTCTTACCCGGCGGAGGGAGCATTAAAGCCCCGCAGACTGGAGACGGAGGAGACGCGGC